>NW_026868291.1:0-58712 GCF_020745735.1 Hemiscyllium ocellatum
TGTTCATAACTGTACCCCAACAAAGGATAGTGTACCAATAACTGTACCCCAACAAAGGACAGTGCTGACCATAACTGTACCCCAACAAAGGAAAGTGTACCAATAACTGTACCCCAACAAAGGACAGTGTACCAATACCTGTACCCCAACAAAGGACAGAGCTGTCCATAACTGTACCCAACAAAGGACAGTATTATCCATAACTGTAGACCAACAAAGGACAGTGCAGTCCATAATGTACCCCAACAAAGGACAGTCTTATCCATAAATGTACCCCAATAAAGGACAGTGCTCTCCATAACAGTAACCCAACAAAGGACAGTGCTGTCCATAACTGTACTGCAACAAAGGACAGTGTACCAATAACTGTACCCCAACAAAGGACAGTGCTGTCCATAACTGTACCCCAACAAAGGACAGTGTTGTCCATAACTGTACTGCAACAGAGGACAGTGTACCAATAACTGTACCCCAACAAAGGACAGAGCTGTCCATAACTGTACCCCAACAAAGGACAGTATTATCCATAACTGTAGCCCAACAAAGGACAGTGCTGTCCATAATGTACCCCAACAAAGGACAGTATTATCCATAAATGTACCCCAATAAAGGACAGTGCTCTCCATAACAGTAACCCGACAAAGGACAGTATTATCCATAACTGTACACCAACAAAGGACAGTGTACCAATAAGTGTACCCCAACAAAGGACAGTGCTGTCCATAACTGTACCCAACAAAGGACAGTGTACCAATAACTGTACCCCAACAAAGGACAGTGCAGCCCATAACTGTACCCCAACAAATGACAGTGCTGTCCATAACTGTACTGCAACAAAGGACAGTGTACCAATAACTGTACCCCAACAAAGGACAGTGCTGCCCATAACTGTACCCAAACAAAGGACAGTGTTGTCCATAACTGTACTGCAACAGAGGACAGTGTACCAATAACTGTACCCCAACAAAGGACAGTGCTGTCCATAACTGTACTGCAACAAAGGACAGTGTACCAATATGTGTACCCCAATAAAGGACAGTGCTGTCCATAACTGTACACCAACAAAGGACAGTGTCCCAATAACTGTACCCCAACAAAGGACAGTGCTGTCCATAGCTGTACCCCAGCAAAGGACAGTGTACCAATAACTGTACCGCAACAAAGGACAGTGCTGTCCATAACTGTAGCCCAGCAAAGGACAGTGGTGTTCATAACTGCACCTCAACAAAGGACAGTGTATCAATAACTGTACCCCAACAAAGGACAGTGCAGCCCATAACTGTACCCCAACATAGGACAGTGTTGTCCATAACTGTACTGCAACAGAGGACAGTGTACCAATAACTGTACCCCAACAAAGGACAGTGCTGTCCATAACTGTACCCCAACAAAGGACAGTGCTGTCCATAACTGTACTGCAACAAAGGATAGTGTACCAATAACTGTACCCCAACAAAGGACAGAGCTGTCCATAACTGTACCCCAACAAAGGACAGTATTATCCATAACTGTAGACCAACAAAGGACAGTGCTGTCCATAATGTACCCCAACAAAGGACAGTATTATCCATAAATGACCCCAATAAAGGACAGTGCTCTCCATAACAGTAACCCGACAAAGGACAGTATTATCCATAACTGTACACCAACAAAGGACAGTGTACCAATAAGTGTACCCCAACAAAGGACAGTGCTGTCCATAACTGTACTGCAACAAAGGACAGTGTACCAATAACTGTACCCCAACAAAGGACAGTGCAGCCCATAACTGTACCCCAACAAAGGACAGTGTTGTCCATAACTGTACTGCAACAGAGGACAGTGTACCAATAACTGTACCCCAACAAAGGACAGTGCTGTCCATAACTGTACTGCAACAAAGGGCAGTGCACCAATAACAGTACCCCAACCAAGGACAGTGCTGTTCATAACTGTACCACAACAAAGGACAGCGTATCAATAACTGTACCCCAACAAAGGACAGTGCTGTCCATAACTGTACCCCAACAAAGGACAGTGCTGTCCATAACTGTACTGCAACAAAGGATAGTGTACCAATAACTGTACCCCAACAAAGGACAGTGCTGTTCATACCTGTACCCCAACAAAGGAGAGTGCTGTCCATAACTGTACCCCAACAAAGGACAGTGTACCAATACCTGTACCCCAACAAAGGACAGTGCTGTTCATAACTGTACCCCAACAAAGGATAGTGTACCAATAACTGTACTCCAACAAAGGACAGTGCTGCCCATAAATGTATCCCAACAAAGGACAGTGTACCAATACCTGTACCCCAACAAAGGACAGTGCTGTCCATAACTGTACCCCAACAAAGGACAGTGTGTCAATAACTGTACCCCAACAAAGGACAGTGCTGTCCATAACTGTACCCCAACAAAGGACAGTGCTGTTCATAACTGTACTGCAACAAAGGACAGTGTACCAATAACTGTACCCCAACAAAGGACAGTGCTGTCCATAACTGTACCCCAACAAAGGAGAGTGGTGTCCATAACTGTACCCCAACTAAGGACAGTGTACCAATAACAGTTCCCCAACCAAGGACAGTGCTGTCCATAACTGTACTGCAACAAAGGGCAGTGCACCAATAACAGTACCCCAAACAAGGACAGTGCTGTTCATAACTGTACCCCAACAAAGGACAGTGTATCAATAACTGTACCCCAACAAAGGACAGTGCTATCCATAACTGAACCCCAACAAAGGACAGTGCTGTCCATAACTGTACTGCAACAAAGGATAGTCTACCAATAACTGTACCCCAACAAAGGACAGAGCTGTCCATAACTGTACCCCAACAAAGGACAGTATGATCCATAACTGTAGCCCAACAAAGGACAGTGCTGTCCATCATGTACCCCAACAAAGGACAGTGTTATCCATAAATGTACCCCAATAAAGGACAGTGCTCTCCATAACAGTAACCCGACAAAGGACAGTATTATCCATAACTGTACACAAACAAAGGACAGTGTACCAATAAGTGTACCCCAACAAAGGACAGTGCTGTCCATAACTGTACTGCAACAAAGGACAGTGTACCAATAACTGTACCCCAACAAAGGACAGTGCAGCCCATAACTGTACCCCAACAAAGGACAGTGTTGTCCATAACTGTACTGCAACAGAGGACAGTGTACCAATAACTGTACCCCAACAAAGGACAGAGCTGTCCATAACTGTACCCCAACAAAGGACAGTATTATCCATAACTGTAGACCAACAAAGGACAGTGCAGTCCATAATGTACCCCAACAAAGGACAGTATTATCCATAAATGTACCCCAATAAAGGACAGTGCTCTCCATAACAGTAACCCGACAAAGGACAGTATTATCCATAACTGTACACCAACAAAGGACAGTGTACCAATAAGTGCACCCCAACAAAGGACAGTGCTGTCCATAACTGTACTGCAACAAAGGACAGTGTACCAATAACTGTACCCCAACAAAGGACAGTGCAGCCCATAACTGTACCCCAACAAAGGACAGTGTTGTCCATAACTGTACTGCAACAGAGGACAGTGTACCAATAACTGTACCCCAACAAAGGACAGTGCTGTCCATAACTGTACTGCAAAAAAGGACAGTGCACCAATAACTGCACCCCAATAAAGGACAGTGCTGTCCATAACTGTACTCCAACAAAGGACAGTGTCCAAATAACTGTACCCCAACAAAGGACAGTGCTGTCCATAACTGTAGCACAGCAAAGGACAGTGTACCAATAACTGTACCCCAACAAAGGACAGTGCTGTCCATAACTGTAGCCCAGCAAAGGACAGTGGTGTTCATAACTGTACCCAACAAAGGACAGTGCATCAATAACTGTACCCCAACAAAGGACAGTGCTGTCCATAACTGGACCCCAACAAAGGACAGTGCTGTCCATAACTGTACCCAACAAAGGACAGTGTACCAATAACTGTACCCCAACAAAGGACAGTGCTGTTCATACCTGTACCCCAACAAAGGAGAGTGCTGTCCATAACTGTACCCCAACAAAGGACAGTGTACCAATAACTGTACCCCAACAAAGGACAGTGCTGTTCATAACGGTACCCCAACAAAGGATAGTGTACCATAACTGTACCCCAACAAAGGACAGTGCTGCCCATAAATGTATCCCAACAAAGGACAGTGTACCAATAACTGTACCCCAACAAAGGACAGTGCTGTCCATAACTGTACCCCAACAAAGGACAGTGTATCAATAACTGTACCCCAACAAAGGACAGTGCTGTCCATAACTGTACCCCAACAAAGGACAGTGCTGTTCATAACAGTACTGCAACAAAGGACAGTGTACCAATAACTGTACCCCAACAAAGGACAGTGCTGTCCATAACTGTACCCCAACAAAGGAGAGTGGTGTCCATAACTGTACCCCAACAAAGGACAGTGTACCAATAACAGTACCCCCAACAAAGGACAGTGCTGTCCATAACTGTACCCCAACAAAGGGCAGTGCACCAATAACAGTACCCCAACCAAGGAGAGTGCTGTTCATAACTGTACCCCAACAAAGGACAGTGTATCAATAACTGTACCCCAACAAAGGACAGTGCTGTCCATAACTGTACCCCAACAAAGGACAGTGCTGTCCATAAGTGTACTGCAACAAAGGATAGTGTACCAATAACTGTACCCCAACAAAGGACAGTGCTGTTCATACCTGTACCCCAACAAAGGACAGTGCTGTTCATAACTGTACCCCAACAAAGGACAGTGTACCAATAACTGTGCCCTAACAAAGGACTGTGCTGTTCATAACTGTACCCCAACAAAGGACAGTGCTGTCCATAACTGTACCCCAACAAAGGACAGTTCTGCCCATAACTGTACCGGAACAAAGGACAGTGTATCAATAACTGTACCCCAACAAAGGACAGTGCTGCCCATAACTGTACCCCAACAAAGGACAGTGTTGTCCATAACTGTACTGCAACAGAGGACAGTGTACCAATAACTGTACCCCAACAAAGGACAGTGCTGTCCATAACTGTACCCCAACAAAGGACAGTGCTGTTCATAACTGTTCTGCAACAAAGGACAGTGTACCAATAACTGTACCCCAACAAAGGACAGTGCTGTCCATAACTGTACACCAACAAAGGAGAGTGGTGTCCATAACTGTACCCCAACAAAGGACAGTGTACCAATAACAGTACCCCAACCAAGGACAGTGCTGTCCATAACTGTACTGCAACAAAGGGCAGTGCACCAATAACAGTACCCCAACCAAGGAGAGTGCTGTTCATAACTGTACCCCAACAAAGGACAGTGTATCAATAACTGTACCCCAACAAAGGACAGTGCTGTCCATAACTGTACCCCAACAAAGGACAGTGCTGTCCATAACTGTACTGCAACAAAGGATAGTGTACCAATAACTGTAACCCAACAAAGGACAGTGCTGTTCATACCTGTACCCCAACAAAGGACAGTGCTGTTCATAACTGTACCCCAACAAAGGACATTGTACCAATAACTGTACCCTAACAAAGGACAGTGCTGTTCATAACTCTTCCCCAACAAAGGACAGTGCTGACCATAACTGTACTGCAACAAAGGACAGTGTCCCAATAACTGTACCCCAACAAAGGACAGAGCCGTCCATTAGTGTACCCCAACAAAGGACAGTGTACCAATAACTGTACCCCAACAAAGGACAGTGCTGTCCTAACTGTACCACAACAAAGGACAGTGTCCCAATAACTGTACCCCAACAAAGGACAGTGCTGTCCATTACTGTACACCAACAAAGGACAGTGTCCCAATAACTGTACCCCAACAAAGGACAGTGCTGTCCATTACTGTACCCCAACAAAGGACAGTGAACCAATAAGTGTACCCCAACAAAGGACAGTGCTGTCCAAACTGTACCCCAACAAAGGACAGTGCTGTTCATAGCTGTACCCCAACAAAGGATAGTGTGCCAATAACTGTACCCCAACAAAGGACAGTGCTGTCCATAACTGTACCCCAACAAAGGACAGTGTTCCAATAAATGTACCCCAACAAAGGACAGTGCTCTCCATAACTGCACCCCAACAAGGGACAGAGCTGTTCATAACTGTACCCCAACAAAGGACAGTGTACCAATACCTATACTGCAACAAAGAACAATGTACCAATAACTGTACCGTAACAAAGGACAGTGCTGTCCATAACTGTACCCCAACAAAGGACAGTGTTCCAATAAATGTACCCCAACAAAGGACAGTGCTCTCCATAACTGTACCCCAACAAAGGACAGAGCTGTTCATAACTGTACCCCAACAAAGGACAGTGTACCAATACCTATACTGCAACAAAGAACAATGTACCAATAACTGTACCGTAACAAAGGACAGTGCTGTCCATAACTGTACCCCAACAAAGGACAGTGTACCAATAACTGTACCCCAACAAAGGACAGTGTACCAATACCTGTACCCGAACAAAGGACAGTGCTGTCCATAACTGTACCCAACAAAGGACAGTGCACCAATAACTGGACCCCAACAAAGGACAGTGCTGTCCATAACTGTACTCCAACAAAGGACAGTGTCCAAATAACTGTACCCCAACAAAGGACAGTGCTGTCCATAACTGTACCACAGCAAAGGACAGTGTACCAATAACTGTACCCCAACAAAGGACAGTGCTGTCCATAACTGTACCCAACAAAGGACAGTGGTGTTCATAACTGCACCTCAACAAAGGACAGTGCACCAATAACAGTACCCCAACCAAGGAGAGTGCTGTTCATAACTGTACCCCAACAAAGGACAGTGTATCAATAACTGTACCCCAACAAAGGACAGTGCTGTCCATAAGTGTACTGCAACAAAGGATAGTGTACCAATAACTGTACCCCAACAAAGGACAGTGCTGTTCATAACTGTTCCCCAACAAAGGACAGAGCTGTCCATAACTGTACCCCAACAAAGGACAGTGTACCAATAACTGTACCCAACAAAGGACAGTGCTGTTCATAACTGTACCCCAACAAAGGACAGTGCTGTCCATAACTGTACCCCAACAAAGGACAGTTCTGCCCATAACTGTACCGGAAAAAAGGACAGTGTATCAATAACTGTACCCCAACAAAGGACAGTGCTGCCCATAACTGTACCCCAACAAAGGACAGTGTTGTCCATAACTGTACTGCAACAGAGGACAGTGTACCAATAACTGTACCCCAACAAAGGACAGTGCTGTCCATAACTGTACTGCAACAAAGGGCAGTGCACCAATAACAGTACCCCAACCAAGGACAGTGCTGTTCATAACTGTACCACAACAAAGGATAGTGTATCAATAACTGTACCCCAACAAAGGACAGTGCTGTCCATAACTGTACCCCAACAAAGGACAGTGCTGTCCATAACTGTACTGCAACAAAGGATAGTGTACCAATAACTGTACCCCAACAAAGGACAGTGCTGTCATAACTGTACCCCAACAAAGGAGAGTGCTGTCCATAACTGTACCCCAACAAAGGACAGTGTACCAATACCTGTACCCCAACAAAGGACAGTGCTGTTCATAACTGTACCCCAACAAAGGACAGTGTACCAATAACTGTACTCCAACAAAGGACAGTGCTGCCCATAAATGTATCCCAACAAAGGACAGTGTGCCAATACCTGTACCCCAACAAAGGACAGTGCTGTCCATAACTGTACCCAACAAAGGACAGTGCACCAATAACAGTACCCCAACCAAGGACAGTGCTGTTCATAACTGTACCACAACAAAGGACAGTGTATCAATAACTGTACCCCAACAAAGGACAGTGCTGTCCATAACTGTACCCCAACAAAGGACAGTGCTGTCCATAACTGTACTGCAACAAAGGATAGTGTACCAATAACTGTACCCCAACAAAGGACAGTGCTGTTCATACCTGTACCCCAACAAAGGAGAGTGCTGTCCATAACTGTACCCAACAAAGGACAGTGTACCAATACCTGTACCCCAACAAAGGACAGTGCTGTTCATAACTGTACCCCAACAAAGGATAGTGTACCAATAACTGTACTCCAACAAAGGACAGTGCTGCCCATAAATGTATCCCAACAAAGGACAGTGTGCCAATACCTGTACCCCAACAAAGGACAGTGCTGTCCATAACTGTACCCCAACAAAGGACAGTGTATCAATAACTGTACCCCAACAAAGGACAGTGCTGTCCATAACTGTACCCCAACAAAGGACAGTGCTGTTCATAACTGTACTGCAACAAAGGACAGTGTACCAATAACTGTACCCCAACAAAGGACAGTGCTGTCCATAACTGTACACCAACAAAGGAGAGTGGTGTCCATAACTGTACCCCAACAAAGGACAGTGTACCAATAACAGTACCCCAACCAAGGACAGTGCTGTCCATAACTGTACTGCAACAAAGGGCAGTGCACCAATAACAGTACCCCAACCAAGGAGAGTGCTGTTCATAACTGTACCCCAACAAAGGACAGTGTATCAATAACTGTACCCCAACAAAGGACAGTGCTGTCCATAACTGTACCCCAACAAAGGACAGTGCTGTCCATAACTGTACTGCAACAAAGGATAGTGTACCAATAACTGTAACCCAACAAAGGACAGTGCTGTTCATACCTGTACCCCAACAAAGGACAGAGCTGTTCATAACTGTACCCCAACAAAGGACAGTGTACCAATAACTGTACCCCAACAAAGGACAGTGCTGTTCATAACTCTTCCCCAACAAAGGACAGTGCTGCCATAACTGTACTGCAACAAAGGACAGTGTACCAATAACTGTACCCCAACAAAGGACAGAGCCGTCCATTAGTGTACCCCAACAAAGGACAGTGTACCAATAACTGTACCCCAACAAAGGACAGTGCTGTCCATAACTGTACCACAACAAAGGACAGTGTCCCATAACTGTACCCCAACAAAGGACAGTGCTGTCCATTACTGTACACCAACAAAGGACAGTGTCCCAATAACTGTACCCCAACAAGGGACAGTGCTGTCCATTACTGTACCCCAACAAAGGACAGTGTACCAATAAGTGTACCCCAACAAAGGACAGTGCTGTCCATAACTGTACCCCAACAAAGGACAGTGCTGTTCATAGCTGTACCCCAACAAAGGATAGTGTGCCAATAACTGTACCCCAACAAAGGACAGTGCTGTCCATAACTGTACCCCAACAAAGGACAGTGTTCCAATAACTGTACCCCAACAAAGGACAGTGCTGTCCATAACTGTACCCCAACAAGGGACAGTGCTGTTCATAACTGTACCCCAACAAAGGACAGTGTACCAAGACCTATACTGCAACAAAGAACAATGTACCAATAACTGTACCGTAACAAAGGACAGTGCTGTTCATAACTGTACCCCAACAAAGGACAGTGTACCAATAACTGTACCCCAACAAAGGACAGTGTACCAATACCTGTACCCGAACAAAGGACAGTGCTGTCCATAACTGTACTGCAAAAAAGGACAGTGCACCAATAACTGGACCCCAATAAAGGACAGTGCTGTCCATAACTGTACTCCAACAAAGGACAGTGTCCAAATAACTGTACCCCAACAAAGGACAGTGCTGTCCATAACTGTACCCAACAAAGGACAGTGTACCAATAACTGTACCCCAACAAAGGACAGTGCTGTCCATAACTGTAGCCCAGCAAAGGACAGTGGTGTTCATAACTGCACCTCAACAAAGGACAGTGCATCAATAACTGTACCCCAACAAAGGACAGTGCTGGCCATAACTGTACCCCAACAAAGGACAGTGCTGTCCATAACTGTACCCCAACAAAGGATAGTGTACCAATAACTGTACCCCAAGAAAGGACAGTGCTGTTCATACCTGTACCCCAACAAAGGAGAGTGCTGTCCATAACTGTACCCCAACAAAGGACAGTGTACCAATACCTGTACCCCAACTATGGACAGTGCTGTCCATAACTGTACCCCAACAAAGGATAGTGTACCAATAACTGTACCCCAACAAAGGACAGTGCTGTCCATAACTGTACCCCAACAAAGGACAGTGTATCAATAACTGTACCCCAACAAAGGACAGTGCTGTCCATAACTGTACCCCAACAAAGGACAGTGCTGTCATAACTGTACCCCAACAAAGGACAGTGTACCAATAACTGTACCCCAACAAAGGACAGTGCTGTCCATAACTGTACCCCAACAAAGGAGAGTGGTGTCCATAACTGTACCCCAACAAAGGACAGTGTACCAATAACAGTACCCCAACAAAGGACAGTGCTGTCCATAACTGTACTGCAACAAAGGGCAGTGCACCAATAACAGTACCCCAACCAAGGAGAGTGCTGTTCATAACTGTACCCCAACAAAGGACAGTGTATCAATAACTGTACCCCAACAAAGGACAGTGCTGTCCATAAGTGTACTGCAACAAAGGATAGTGTACCAATAACTGTACCCCAACAAAGGACAGTGCTGTCATAACTGTACCCCAACAAAGGACAGAGCTGTTCATAACTGTACCCCAACAAAGGACAGTGTACCAATAACTGTGCCCTAACAAAGGACTGTGCTGTTCATAACTGTACCCCAACAAAGGACAGTGCTGTCCATAACTGTACCCCAACAAAGGACAGTTCTGCCCATAACTGTACCGGAAAAAAGGACAGTGTATCAATAACTGTACCCCAACAAAGGACAGTGCTGCCCATAACTGTACCCCAACAAAGGACAGTGCTGTCATAACTGTACCCCAACAGAGGACAGTGTACCAATAACTGTACCCCAACAAAGGACAGTGCTGTCCATAACTGTACTGCAACAAAGGGCAGTGCACCAATAACAGTACCCCAACCAAGGACAGTGCTGTTCATAACTGTACCCAACAAAGGACAGTGTATCAATAACTGTACCCCAACAAAGGACAGTGCTGTCCATAACTGTACCCCAACAAAGGACAGTGCTGTCCATAACTGTACTGCAACAAAGGATAGTGTACCAATAACTGTACCCCAACAAAGGACAGTGCTGTTCATACCTGTACCCCAACAAAGGAGAGTGCTGTCCATAACTGTACCCCAACAAAGGACAGTGTACCAATACCTGTACCCCAACAAAGGACAGTGCTGTTCATAACTGTACCCCAACAAAGGATAGTGTACCAATAACTGTACTCCAACAAAGGACAGTGCTGCCCATAAATGTATCCCAACAAAGGACAGTGTGCCAATACCTGTACCCCAACAAAGGACAGTGCTGTCCATAACTGTACCCCAACAAAGGACAGTGTATCAATAACTGTACCCCAACAAAGGACAGTGCTGTCCATAACTGTACCCCAACAAAGGACAGTGCTGTTCATAACTGTACTGCAACAAAGGACAGTGTACCAATAACTGTACCCCAACAAAGGACAGTGCTGTCCATAACTGTACCCCAACAAAGGAGAGTGGTGTCCATAACTGTACCCCAACAAAGGACAGTGTACAAATAACAGTACCCCAACCAAGGACAGTGCTGTCCATAACTGTACTGCAACAAAGGGCAGTGCACCAATAACAGTACCCCAACCAAGGAGAGTGCTGTTCATAACTGTACCCCAACAAAGGACAGTGTATCAATAACTGTACCCCAACAAAGGACAGTGCTGTCCATAACTGTACCCCAACAAAGGACAGTGCTGTCCATAACTGTACTGCAACAAAGGATAGTGTACCAATAACTGTAACCCAACAAAGGACAGTGCTGTTCATACCTGTACCCCAACAAAGGACAGTGCTGTCATAACTGTACCCCAACAAAGGACAGTGTACCAATAACTGTACCCCAACAAAGGACAGTGCTGTTCATAACTCTTCCCCAACAAAGGACAGTGCTGACCATAACTGTACTGCAACAAAGGACAGTGTCCCAATAACTGTACCCCAACAAAGGACAGAGCCGTCCATTAGTGTACCCCAACAAAGGACAGTGTACCAATAACTGTACCCCAACAAAGGACAGTGCTGTCCTAACTGTACCCCAACAAAGGACAGTGTCCCAATAACTGTACCCCAACAAAGGACAGTGCTGTCCATTACTGTACACCAACAAAGGACAGTGTCCCAATAACTGTACCCCAACAAGGGACAGTGCTGTCCATTACTGTACCCCAACAAAGGACAGTGAACCAATAAGTGTACCCCAACAAAGGACAGTGCTGTCCTAACTGTACCCCAACAAAGGACAGTGCTGTTCATAGCTGTACCCCAACAAAGGATAGTGTGCCAATAACTGTACCCCAAAAAAGGACAGTGCTGTCCATAACTGTACCCCAACAAAGGACAGTGTTCCAATAAATGTACCCCAACAAAGGACAGTGCTCTCCATAACTGTACCCCAACAAAGGACAGAGCTGTTCATAACTGTACCCCAACAAAGGACAGTGTACCAAGACCTATACTGCAACAAAGAACAATGTACCAATAACTGTACCCCAACAAAGGACAGTGCTGTTCATAACTGTACCCCAACAAAGGATTGTGTACCAATAACTGTACCGTAACAAAGGACAGTGCTGTCATAACTGTACCCCAACAAAGGACAGTGTACCAATAACTGTACCCCAACAAAGGACAGTGTACCAATACCTGTACCCGAACAAAGGACAGTGCTGTCCATAACTGTACCCCAACAAAGGACAGTGTTATCCATAACTGTACCCCAACAAAGGACAGTGCTGTCCATAACTGTACCCCAACAAAGGACATTATTATCCATAACTGTACCCCAACAAAGGACAGTGTACCTATACCTGTACACCAACAAAGGACAGTGTCCCAATAACTGTACCCCAACAAAGGACAGTGATGTCCATTACTGTACCCCAACAAAGGACAGTGTCCCAATAACTGTACCCCAACAAAGGACAGTGCCGTCCATTAGTGTACCCCAACAAAGGACAGTGTACCAATAACTGTACCCCAACAAAGGACAGTGCTGTCCTAACTGTACCCCAACAAAGGACAGTGTCCCAATAACTGTACCCCAACAAAGGACAGTGCTGTCCATTACTGTACACCAACAAAGGACAGTGTCCCAATAACTGTACCCCAACAAGGGACAGTACTGTCCATTACTGTACCCCAACAAAGGACAGTGAACCAATAAGTGTACCCCAACAAAGGACAGTGCTGTCCTAACTGTACCCCAACAAAGGACAGTGCTGTTCATAGCTGTACCCCAACAAAGGATAGTGTGCCAATAACTGTACCCCAACAAAGGACAGTGCTGTCCATAACTGTACCCCAACAAAGGACAGTGTTCCAATAAATGTACCCCAACAAAGGACAGTGCTCTCCATAACTGCACCCCAACAAAGGACAGAGCTGTTCATAACTGTACCCCAACAAAGGACAGTGTACCAATAACTATACTGCAACAAAGAACAATGTACCAATAACTGTACCCCAACAAAGGACAGTGCTGTTCATAACTGTACCCCAACAAAGGATTGTGTACCAATAACTGTGCCGTAACAAAGGACAGTGCTGTTCATAACTGTACCCCAACAAAGGACAGTGTACCAATAACTGTACCCCAACAAAGGACAGTGTACCAATACCTGTACCCGAACAAAGGACAGTGCTGTCCATAACTGTACCCCAACAAAGGACAGTGTTATCCATAACTGTACCCCAACAAAGGACAGTGCTGTCCATAACTGTACCGCAACAAAGGACATTATTATCCATAACTGTACCCCAACAAAGGACAGTGTACCTATACCTGTACCCCAACAAAGGACAGTGCTGTCCATAACTGTACTGCAACAAAGAAGAATGTACCAATAACTGTACCCCAACAAAGGACAGAGCTGTTCATAACGGTACCCCAACAAAAGACAGTGATGTTCATAACTGTACCCCAACAAAGGATAGTGTACCAATAACTGTACCCCAACAAAGGACAGTGCTGACCATAACTGTACCCCAACAAAGGACAGTGTACAAATAACTGTACCCCAACAAAGGACAGTGTACCAATACCTGTACCCCAACAAAGGACAGAGCTGTCCATAACTGTACCCCAACAAAGGACAGTATTATCCATAACTGTAGACCAACAAAGGACAGTGCAGTCCATAATGTACCCCAACAAAGGACAGTCTTATCCATAAATGTACCCCAATAAAGGACAGTGCTCTCCATAACAGTAACCCGACAAAGGACAGTATTATCCATAACTGTACACCAACAAAGGACAGTGTGCCAATAGCTGTACCCCAACAAAGGACAGTGCTGTCCATAACTGTACCCCAACAAAGGACAGTGTTCCAATAACTGTACCCCAACAAAGGACAGTGCTCTCCATAACTGCACCCCAACAAAGGACAGAGCTGTCCATAACTGTACCCCAACAAAGAACAGTGTACCAATAACTATACTGCAACAAAGAACAATGTACCAATAACTGTACCCCAACAAAGGACAGTGTACCAATAACTGTGCCCTAACAAAGGACTGTGCTGTTCATAACTGTACCCCAACAAAGGACAGTGCTGTCCATAACTGTACCCCAACAAAGGACAGTTCTGCCCATAACTGTACCGGAATAAAGGACAGTGTATCAATAACTGTACCCCAACAAAGGACAGTGCTGCCCATAACTGTACCCCAACAAAGGACAGTGTTGTCCATAACTGTACTGCAACAGAGGACAGTGTACCAATAACTGTACCCCAACAAAGGACAGTGCTGTCCATAACTGTACTGCAACAAAGGGCAGTGCACCAATAACAGTACCCCAACCAAGGACAGTGCTGTTCATAACTGTACCACAACAAAGGACAGTGTATCAATAACTGTACCCCAACAAAGGACAGTGCTGTCCATAACTGTACCCCAACAAAGGACAGTGCTGTCCATAACTGTACTGCAACAAAGGATAGTGTACCAATAACTGTACCCCAACAAAGGACAGTGCTGTTCATACCTGTACCCCAACAAAGGAGAGTGCTGTCCATAACTGTACCCCAACAAAGGACAGTGTACCAATAACTGTACCCCAACAAAGGACAGTGCTGTTCATAACTGTACCCCAACAAAGGATAGTGTACCAATAACTGTACTCCAACAAAGGACAGTGCTGCCCATAAATGTATCCCAACAAAGGACAGTGTGCCAATACCTGTACCCCAACAAAGGACAGTGCTGTCCATAACTGTACCCCAACAAAGGACAGTGTATCAATAACTGTACCCCAACAAAGGACAGTGCTGTCCATAACTGTACCCCAACAAAGGACAGTGCTGTTCATAACTGTACTGCAACAAAGGACAGTGTACCAATAACTGTACCCCAACAAAGGACAGTGCTGTCCATAACTGTACCCCAACAAAGGAGAGTGGTGTCCATAACTGTACCCCAACAAAGGACAGTGTACCAATAACAGTACCCCAACCAAGGACAGTGCTGTCCATAACTGTACTGCAACAAAGGGCAGTGCACCAATAACAGTACCCCAACCAAGGAGAGTGCTGTTCATAACTGTACCCCAACAAAGGACAGTGTATCAATAACTGTACCCCAACAAAGGACAGTGCTGTCCATAACTGTACCCCAACAAAGGACAGTGCTGTCCATAACTGTACTGCAACAAAGGATAGTGTACCAATAACTGTAACCCAACAAAGGACAGTGCTGTTCATACCTGTACCCCAACAAAGGACAGAGCTGTTCATAACTGTACCCCAACAAAGGACAGTGTACCAATAACTGTACCCTAACAAAGGACAGTGCTGTTCATAACTCTTCCCCAACAAAGGACAGTGCTGACCATAACTGTACTGCAACAAAGGACAGTGTCCCAATAACTGTACCCCAACAAAGGACAGAGCCGTCCATTAGTGTACCCCAACAAAGGACAGTGTACCAATAACTGTACCCCAACAAAGGACAGTGCTGTCCTAACTGTACCCCAACAAAGGACAGTGTCCCAATAACTGTACCCCAACAAAGGACAGTGCTGTCCATTACTGTACACCAACAAAGGACAGTGTCCCAATAACTGTACCCCAACAAGGGACAGTGCTGTCCATTACTGTACCCCAACAAAGGACAGTGAACCAATAAGTGTACCCCAACAAAGGACAGTGCTGTCCTAACTGTACCCCAACAAAGGACAGTGCTGTTCATAGCTGTACCCCAACAAAGGATAGTGTGCCAATAACTGTACCCCAACAAAGGACAGTGCTGTCCATAACTGTACCCCAACAAAGGACAGTGTTCCAATAAATGTACCCCAACAAAGGACAGTGCTCTCCATAACTGCACCCCAACAAAGGACAGAGCTGTTCATAACTGTACCCCAACAAAGGACAGTGTACCAAGACCTATACTGCAACAAAGAACAATGTACCAATAACTGTACCCCAACAAAGGACAGTGCTGTTCATAACTGTACCCCAACAAAGGATTGTGTACCAATAACTGTACCGTAACAAAGGACAGTGCTGTTCATAACTGTACCCCAACAAAGGACAGTGTACCAATAACTGTACCCCAACAAAGGACAGTGTACCAATACCTGTACCCGAACAAAGGACAGTGCTGTCCATAACTGTACCCCAACAAAGGACAGTGTATCCATAACTGTACCCCAACAAAGGACAGTGCTGTCCATAACTGTACCCCAACAAAGGACAGTATTATCCATAACTGTACCCCAACAAAGGACAGTGTACCATACCTGTACCCCAACAAAGGACAGTGCCGTCCATTAGTGTACCCCAACAAAGGACAGTGTACCAATAACTGTACCCCAACAAAGGACAGTGCTGTCCTAACTGTACCCCAACAAAGGACAGTGTCCCAATAACTGTACCCCAACAAAGGACAGTGCTGTCCATTACTGTACACCAACAAAGGACAGTGTCCCAATAACTGTACCCCAACAAGGGACAGTACTGTCCATTACTGTACCCCAACAAAGGACAGTGAACCAATAAGTGTACCCCAACAAAGGACAGTGCTGTCCTAACTGTACCCCAACAAAGGACAGTGCTGTTCATAGCTGTACCCCAACAAAGGATAGTGTGCCAATAACTGTACCCCAACAAAGGACAGTGCTGTCCATAACTGTACCCCAACAAAGGACAGTGTTCCAATAAATGTACCCCAACAAAGGACAGTGCTCTCCATAACTGCACCCCAACAAAGGACAGAGCTGTTCATAACTGTACCCCAACAAAGGACAGTGTACCAATAACTATACTGCAACAAAGAACAATGTACCAATAACTGTACCCCAACAAAGGACAGTGCTGTTCATAACTGTACCCCAACAAAGGATTGTGTACCAATAACTGTGCCGTAACAAAGGACAGTGCTGTTCATAACTGTACCCCAACAAAGGACAGTGTACCAATAACTGTACCCCAACAAAGGACAGTGTACCAATACCTGTACCCGAACAAAGGACAGTGCTGTCCATAACTGTACCCCAACAAAGGACAGTATTATCCATAACTGTACCCCAACAAAGGACAGTGCTGTCCATAACTGTACCCCAACAAAGGACATTATTATCCATAACTGTACCCCAACAAAGGACAGTGTACCTATACCTGTACCCCAACAAAGGACAGTGCTGTCCATAACTGTACTGCAACAAAGAAGAATGTACCAATAACTGTACCCCAACAAAGGACAGAGCTGTTCATAACGGTACCCCAACAAAAGACAGTGATGTTCATAATTGTACCCCAACAAAGGATAGTGTACCAATAACTGTACCCCAACAAAGGACAGTGCTGACCATAACTGTACCCCAACAAAGGACAGTGTACAAATAACTGTACCCCAACAAAGGACAGTGTACCAATACCTGTACCCCAACAAAGGACAGAGCTGTCCATAACTGTACCCCAACAAAGGACAGTATTATCCATAACTGTAGACCAACAAAGGACAGTGCAGTCCATAATGTACCCCAACAAAGGACAGTCTTATCCATAAATGTACCCCAATAAAGGACAGTGCTCTCCATAACTGTAACCCAACAAAGGACAGTGTATCCATAACTGTACCCCAACAAAGGACAGTGTGCCAATAGCTGTACCCCAACAAAGGACAGTGCTGTCCATAACTGTACCCCAACAAAGGACAGTGTTCCAATAAATGTACCCCAACAAAGGACAGTGCTCTCCATAACTGTACCCCAACAAAGGACAGAGCTGTTCATAACTGTACCCCAACAAAGGACAGTGTACCAATAACTATACTGCAACAAAGAACAATGTACCAATAACTGTACCCCAACAAAGGACAGTGCTGTTCATAACTGTACCCCAACAAAGGATTGTGTACCAATAACTGTGCCGTAACAAAGGACAGTGCTGTTCATAACTGTACCCCAACAAAGGACAGTGTACCAATAACTGTACCCCAACAAAGGACAGTGTACCAATACCTGTACCCGAACAAAGGACAGTGCTGTCCATAACTGTACCCCAACAAAGGACAGTGTTATCCATAACTGTACCCCAACAAAGGACAGTGCTGTCCATAACTGTACCCCAACAAAGGACATTATTATCCATAACTGTACCCCAACAAAGGACAGTGTACCTATACCTGTACCCCAACAAAGGACAGTGCTGTCCATAACTGTACTGCAACAAAGAAGAATGTACCAATAACTGTACCCCAACAAAGGACAGAGCTGTTCATAACGGTACCCCAACAAAAGACAGTGATGTTCATAACTGTACCCCAACAAAGGATAGTGTACCAATAACTGTACCCCAACAAAGGACAGTGCTGACCATAACTGTACCCCAACAAAGGACAGTGTACCAATAACTGAACCCCAACAAAGGACAGTGTACCAATACCTGTACCCCAACAAAGGACAGAGCTGTCCATAACTGTACCCCAACAAAGGACAGTATTATCCATAACTGTAGCCCAACAGAGGACAGTGCAGTCCATAATGTACCCCAACAAAGGACAGTCTTATCCATAAATGTACCCCAATAAAGGACAGTGCTCTCCATAACAGTAACCCGACAAAGGACAGTATTATCCATAACTGTACACCAACAAAGGACAGTGTACCAATAAGTGTACCCCAACAAAGGACAGTGCTGTCCATAACTGTACTGCAACAAAGGACAGTGTACCAATAACTGTACCCCAACAAAGGACAGTGCAGCTCATAACTGTACCCCAACAAAGGACAGTGTTGTCCATAACTGTACTGCAACAGAGGACAGTGTACCAATAACTGTACCCCAACAAAGGACAGTGCTGTCCATAACTGTACCCCAACAAAGGACAGTATTATCCATAACTGTAGCCCAACAAAGGACAGTGCTGTCCATAATGTACCCCAACAAAGGACAGTATTATCCATAAATGTACCCCAATAAAGGACAGTGCTCTCCATAACAGTACCCCAACACAGGACAGTGTTATCCATAACTGTACACCAACAAAGGACAGTGTACCAATAACTGTACCCCAACAAAGGACAGTGCTGTCCATAACTGTACCCCAACAAAGGACAGTGCTGTCCATAACTGTACTGCAACAAAGGACAGTGTACCAATAACTGTACCCCAACAAAGGACAGTGCTGTCCATAACTGTACCCAACAAAGGACAGTGTACCAATAACTGTACCCCAACAAAGGACAGTGCTGTCCATAACTGTACCCAACAAAGGACAGTGTCCCAATAACTGTACCCCAACAAAGGACAGTGTTGTCCATAACTGTACTGCAACAGAGGACAGTGTACCAATAACTGTACCCCAACAAAGGACAGTGCTGTCCATAACTGTACTGCAACAAAGGACAGTGGACCAATAACTGTACCCCAATAAAGGACAGTGCTGTCCATAACTGTACTCCAACAAAGGACAGTGTCCCAATAACTGTACCCCAACAAAGGACAGTGCTGTCCATAACTGTACCCCAGCAAAGGACTGTGTACCAATAACTGTACCCCAACAAAGGACAGTGCTGTCCATAACTGTAGCCCAGCAAAGGACAGTGGTGTTCATAACTGCACCTCAACAAAGGACAGTGTATCAATAACTGTACCCCAACAAAGGACAGTGCTGTCCATAACTGTACCCCAACAAAGGACAGTGCTGTCCATAACTGTACTGCAACAAAGGACAGTGTACCAATAACTGTACCCCAACAAAGGACAGTGCTGTCCATAACTGGACCCCAACAAAGGACAGTGGTGTCCATAACTGTACCCCAACAAAGGACAGTGTACCAATAACAGTACCCCAACCAAGGACTGTGCTGTCCATAACTGTACTGCAACAAAGGGCAGTGCACCAATAACAGTACCCCAACCAAGGAGAGTGCTGTTCATAACTGTACCCCAACAAAGGACAGTGTATCAATAACTGTGCCCCAACAAATGACAGTGCTGTCCATAACTGTACCCCAACAAAGGACAGTGCTGTCCATAACTGTACTGCAACAAAGGATAGTGTACCAATAACTGTACCCCAACAAAGGACAGTGCTGTTCATAACTGTACCCCAACAAAGGAGAGTGCTGTTCATAACTGTACCCCAACAAAGGACAGTGTACCAATACTGTACCCCAACAAAGGACAGTGCTGTTCATAACTGTACCCCAACAAAGGATAGTGTACCAATAACTGTACTCCAACAAAGGACAGTGCTGCCCATAAATGTATCCCAACAAAGGACAGTGTACCAATAACTGTACCCCAACAAAGGACAGTGCTGTCCATAACTGTACCGCAGCAAAGGACAGTGTCCCAATAACTGTACCCCAACAAAGGACAGTGCTGTCCATAACTGTACCGCAGCAAAGGTCAGTGTACCAATAACTGTACCCCAACAAAGGACAGTGCAGCCCATAACTGTACCCCAACAAAGGACAGTGTTGTCCATAACTGTACTGCAACAGAGGACAGTGCACCAAAAACTGTACCCCAACAAAGGACAGTGCTGTCCATAACTGTACTGCAACAAAGGACAGTGGACCAATAACTGTACCCCAATAAAGGACAGTGCTGTCCATAACTGTACTCCAACAAAGGACAGTGTCCCAATAACTGTACCCCAACAAAGGACAGTGCTGTCCATAGCTGTACCCCAGCAAAGGACAGTGTACCAATAACTGTACCCCAACAAAGGACAGTGCTGTCCATAACTGTAGCCCAGCAAAGGACAGTGGTGTTCATAACTGCACCTCAACAAAGTACAGTGTATCAATAACTGTACTCCAACAAAGGACAGTGCTGCCCATAAATGTATCCCAACAAAGGACAGTGTACCAATAACTGTACCCCAACAAAGGACAGTGCTGTCCATAACTGTACCCAACAAAGGACAGTGTCCCAATAACTGTACCCCAACAAAGGACAGTGCTGTCCATAACTGTACCGCAGCAAAGGACAGTTTACCAATAACTGTACCCCAACAAAGGACAGTGCAGCCCATAACTGTACCCCAACAAAGGACAGTGTTGTCCATAACTGTACTGCAACAGAGGACAGTGTACCAATAACTGTACCCCAACAAAGGACAGTGCAGTCCATAACTGTACCCCAACAAAGGACAGTGCTGTCCATAACTGTACCCCAACAAAGGACAGTGGACCAATAACTGTACCCCAATAAAGGACAGTGCTGTCCATAACTGTACTCCAACAAAGGACAGTGTCCCAATAACTGTACCCCAACAAAGGACAGTGCTGTCCATAGCTGTACCCCAGCAAAGGACAGTGTACCAATAACTGTACCCCAACAAAGGACAGTGCTGTCCATAACTGTAGCCCAGCAAAGGACAGTGGTGTTCATAACTGCACCTCAACAAAGTACAGTGTATCAATAACTGTACCCCAACAAAGGACAGTGCTGTCCATAACTGTACCCCAACAAAGGACAGTGCTGTCCATAACTGTACTGCAACAAAGGACAGTGTACCAATAACTGTACCCCAACAAAGGACAGTGCTGTCCATAACTGTACCCCAACAAAGGAGAGTGGTGTCCATAACTGTACCCCAACAAAGGACAGTGTACCAATAACAGTACCCCAACCAAGGACAGTGCTGTCCATAACTGTACTGCAACAAAGGGCAGTGCACCAATAACAGTACCCCAACCAAGGAGAGTGCTGTTCACAACTGTACCCCAACAAAGGACAGTGTATCAATAACTGTACCCCAACAAAGGACAGTGCTGTCCATAACTGTACCCCAACAAAGGACAGTGCTGTCCATAACTGTACTGCAACAAAGGATAGTGTACCAATAACTGTACCCCAACAAAGGACAGTGCTGTTCATAACTGTACCCCAACAAAGGAGAGTGCTGTTCATAACTGTACCCCAACAAAGGACAGTGTACCAATACTGTACCCCAACAAAGGACAGTGCTGTTCATAACTGTACCCCAACAAAGGATAGTGTACCAATAACTGTACTCCAACAAAGGACAGTGCTGCCCATAAATGTATCCCAACAAAGGACAGTGTACCAATAACTGTACCCCAACAAAGGACAGTGCTGTCCATAACTGTACCGCAGCAAAGGACAGTGTCCCAATAACTGTACCCCAACAAAGGACAGTGCTGTCCATAACTGTACCGCAGCAAAGGACAGTGTACCAATAACTGTACCCCAACAAAGGACAGTGCTGTCCATAACTGTAGCCCAGCAAAGGACAGTGGTGTTCATAACTGTACCCAACAAAGGACAGTGTAACAATAACTGTACCCCAATAAAGGACAGTGCTGTCCATAACTGTACCCCAACAAAGGAGAGTGGTGTCCATAACTGTACCCCAACAAAGGACAGTGTACCAATAACAGTACCCCAACCAAGGACAGTGCTGTCCATAACTGTACTGCAACAAAGGGCAGTGCACCAATAACAGTACCCCAACCAAGGAGAGTGCTTTTCATAACTGTACCCCAACAAAGGACAGTGTATCAATAACTGCACCCCAACAAAGGACAGTGCTGTCCATAACTGTACGCCAACAAAGGACAGTGCTGTCCATAACTGTACTGCAACAAAGGATAGTGTACCAATAACTGTACCCCAACAAAGGACAGTGCTGTTCATACCTGTACCCCAACAACGGAGAGTGCTGTCCATAACTGTACCCCAACAAAGGACAGTGTACCAATACCTGTACCCCAACTATGGACAGTGCTGTTCATAACTGTACCCCAACAAAGGATAGTGTACCAATAACTGTACTCCAACAAAGGACAGTGCTGCCCATAAATGTATACCAACAAAGAACACTGTTCCAATAACTGTACACCAACAAAGGACAGAGCTGTTCATAACTGTACCCCAACAAAGGACAGTGTACCAATAACTGTGCCCCAACAAATGACAGTGCTGTTCATAACTGTACCCCAACAAAGGACAGTGCTGTCCATAACTGTACCCCAACAAAGGACAGTGCTGCCCATAACTGTACCCCAACAAAGGACAGTCTACCAATAACTGTACCCCAACAAAGGACAGTGCTGTTCATAACTGTACCCCAACAAAGGGCAGTGTACCAATAAGTGTACCCCAACAAAGGACAGTGCTGTCCATAACTGTACTGCAACAAAGGACAGTGTACCAATAACTGTACCCCAACAAAGGACAGTGCAGCTCATAACTGTACCCCAACAAAGGACAGTGTTGTCCATAACTGTACTGCAACAGAGGACAGTGTACCAATAACTGTACCCCAACAAAGGACAGAGCTGTCCATAACTGTACCCCAACAAAGGACAGTATTATCCATAACTGTAGCCCAACAAAGGACAGTGCTGTCCATAATGTACCCCAACAAAGGACAGTGTTATCCATAACTGTACCCCAATAAAGGACAGTGCTCTCCATAACTGTAACCCAACAAAGGACAGTGTTATCCATAACTGTACCCCAACAAAGGACAGTGTACCAATAACTGTACCCCAACAAAGGACAGTGCTGTCCATAACTGTACCCCAACAAAGGACAGTGCTGTCCATAACTGTACCCCAACAAAGGACAGTGTACCAATAACTGTACCCCAACAAAGGACAGTGCTGTCCATAACTGTACCGCAGCAAAGGACAGTGTACCAATACCTGTACCCCAACAAAGGACAGTGCTGTCCATAACTGTACCGCAGCAAAGGACAGTGTCCCAATAACTGTACCCCAACAAAGGACAGTGTTGTCCATAACTGTACTGCAACAGAGGACAGTGTACCAATAACTGTACCCCAACAAAGGACAGTGCTGTCCATAACTGTACTGCAACAAAGGACAGTGGACCAATAACTGTACCCCAATAAAGGACAGTGCTGTCCATAACTGTACTCCAACAAAGGACAGTGTCCCAATAACTGTACCCCAACAAAGGACAGTGCTGTCCATAACTGTACCCCAGCAAAGGACTGTGTACCAATAACTGTACCCCAACAAAGGACAGTGCTGTCCATAACTGTAGCCCAGCAAAGGACAGTGGTGTTCATAACTGCACCTCAACAAAGGACAGTGTATCAATAACTGTACCCCAACAAAGGACAGTGCTGTCCATAACTGTACCCCAACAAAGGACAGTGCTGTCCATAACTGTACTGCAACAAAGGACAGTGTACCAATAACTGTACCCCAACAAAGGACAGTGCTGTCCATAACTGGACCCCAACAAAGGACAGTGGTGTCCATAACTGTACCCCAACAAAGGACAGTGTACCAATAACAGTACCCCAACCAAGGACTGTGCTGTCCATAACTGTACTGCAACAAAGGGCAGTGCACCAATAACAGTACCCCAACCAAGGAGAGTGCTGTTCATAACTGTACCCCAACAAAGGACAGTGTATCAATAACTGTGCCCCAACAAAGGACAGTGCTGTCCATAACTGTACCCCAACAAAGGACAGTGCTGTCCATAACTGTACTGCAACAAAGGATAGTGTACCAATAACTGTACCCCAACAAAGGACAGTGCTGTCATAACTGTACCCCAACAAAGGAGAGTGCTGTTCATAACTGTACCCCAACAAAGGACAGTGTACCAATACCTGAACCCCAACAAAGGACAGTGCTGTTCATAACTGTACCCCAACAAAGGATAGTGTACCAATAACTGTACTCCAACAAAGGACAGTGCTGCCATAACTGTACCCCAACAAAGGACAGTGTACCAATACCTGTACCCCAACAAAGGACAGTGCTGTCCATAACTGTACCGCAGCAAAGGACAGTGTCCCAATAACTGTACCCCAACAAAGGACAGTGCTGTCCATAACTGTACCGCAGCAAAGGTCAGTGTACCAATAACTGTACCCCAACAAAGGACAGTGCTGTCCATAACTGTACCCCAACAAAGGACAGTGTTGTCCATAACTGTACTGCAACAGAGGACAGTGCACCAAAAACTGTACCCCAACAAAGGACAGTGCTGTCCATAACTGTACCCAACAAAGGACAGTGTACCAATAACTGTACCCCAATAAAGGACAGTGCTGTCCATAACTGTACTCCAACAAAGGACAGTGTCCCAATAACTGTACCCCAACAAAGGACAGTGCTGTCCATAGCTGTACCCCAGCAAAGGACAGTGTACCAATAACTGTACCCCAACAAAGGACAGTGCTGTCCATAACTGTACCCCAGCAAAGGACAGTGGTGTTCATAACTGCACCTCAACAAAGTACAGTGTATCAATAACTGTACTCCAACAAAGGACAGTGCTGCCCATAAATGTATCCCAACAAAGGACAGTGTACCAATACCTGTACCCCAACAAAGGACAGTGCTGTCCATAACTGTACCGCAGCAAAGGACAGTGTCCCAATAACTGTACCCCAACAAAGGACAGTGCTGTCCATAACTGTACCGCAGCAAAGGACAGTGTACCAATAACTGTACCCCAACAAAGGACAGTGCAGCCCATAACTGTACCCCAACAAAGGACAGTGTTGTCCATAACTGTACTGCAACAGAGGACAGTGTACCAATAACTGTACCCCAACAAAGGACAGTGCAGTCCATAACTGTACCCCAACAAAGGACAGTGCTGTCCATAACTGTACTGCAACAAAGGACAGTGGACCAATAACTGTACCCCAATAAAGGACAGTGCTGTCCATAACTGTACTCCAACAAAGGACAGTGTCCCAATAACTGTACCCCAACAAAGGACAGTGCTGTCCATAGCTGTACCCCAGCAAAGGACAGTGTACCAATAACTGTACCCCAACAAAGGACAGTGCTGTCCATAACTGTAGCCCAGCAAAGGACAGTGGTGTTCATAACTGCACCTCAACAAAGTACAGTGTATCAATAACTGTACCCCAACAAAGGACAGTGCTGTCCATAACTGTACCCCAACAAAGGACAGTGCTGTCCATAACTGTACTGCAACAAAGGACAGTGTACCAATAACTGTACCCCAACAAAGGACAGTGCTGTCCATAACTGTACCCCAACAAAGGAGAGTGGTGTCCATAACTGTACCCCAACAAAGGACAGTGTACCAATAACAGTACCCCAACCAAGGACAGTGCTGTCCATAACTGTACCCCAACAAAGGGCAGTGCACCAATAACAGTACCCCAACCAAGGAGAGTGCTGTTCACAACTGTACCCCAACAAAGGACAGTGTATCAATAACTGTACCCCAACAAAGGACAGTGCTGTCCATAACTGTACCCCAACAAAGGACAGTGCTGTCCATAACTGTACTGCAACAAAGGATAGTGTACCAATAACTGTACCCCAACAAAGGACAGTGCTGTTCATAACTGTACCCCAACAAAGGAGAGTGCTGTTCATAACTGTACCCCAACAAAGGACAGTGTACCAATACCTGTACCCCAACAAAGGACAGTGCTGTTCATAACTGTACCCCAACAAAGGACAGTGTACCAATAACTGTACTCCAACAAAGGACAGTGCTGCCCATAAATGTATCCCAACAAAGGACAGTGTACCAATACCTGTACCCCAACAAAGGACAGTGCTGTCCATAACTGTACCGCAGCAAAGGACAGTGTCCCAATAACTGTACCCCAACAAAGGACAGTGCTGTCCATAACTGTACCGCAGCAAAGGACAGTGTACCAATAACTGTACCCCAACAAAGGACAGTGCTGTCCATAACTGTAGCCCAGCAAAGGACAGTGGTGTTCATAACTGCACCTCAACAAAGGACAGTGTAACAATAACTGTACCCCAATAAAGGACAGTGCTGTCCATAACTGTACCCCAACAAAGGAGAGTGGTGTCCATAACTGTACCCCAACAAAGGACAGTGTACCAATAACAGTACCCCAACCAAGGACAGTGCTGTCCATAACTGTACTGCAACAAAGGGCATGGCACCAATAACAGTACCCCAACCAAGGAGAGTGCTTTTCATAACTGTACCCCAACAAAGGACAGTGTATCAATAACTGCACCCCAACAAAGGACAGTGCTGTCCATAACTGTACGCCAACAAAGGACAGTGCTGTCCATAACTGTACTGCAACAAAGGATAGTGTACCAATAACTGTACCCCAACAAAGGACAGTGCTGTTCATACCTGTACCCCAACAACGGAGAGTGCTGTCCATAACTGTACCCCAACAAAGGACAGTGTACCAATACCTGTACCCCAACTATGGACAGTGCTGTTCATAACTGTACCCCAACAAAGGATAGTGTACCAATAACTGTACTCCAACAAAGGACAGTGCTGCCCATAAATGTATACCAACAAAGAACACTGTTCCAATAACTGTACACCAACAAAGGACAGAGCTGTTCATAACTGTACCCCAACAAAGGACAGTGTACCAATAACTGTGCCCCAACAAATGACAGTGCTGTTCATAACTGTACCCCAACAAAGGACAGTGCTGTCCATAACTGTACCCCAACAAAGGACAGTTCTGCCCATAACTGTACCCCAACAAAGGACAATGTACCAATAACTGTACCCCAACAAAGGACAGTGCTGTTCATAACTGTACCCCAACAAAGGGCAGTGTACCAATAACTGTACCCCAACAAAGGACAGTGTACCAATAACTGTACCCCAAAAAAGGACAGAGATGTTCATAACGGTACCCCAACAAAAGACAGTGCTGTTCATAAATGTAGCCCAATAAAGGACAGTATACCAATAACTGTACCCCAACAAAGGACAGTGCTGTCCATAACTGGACCCCAACAAAGGACAGTGTTATCCATAACTGTACCCCAATAAAGGACAGTGCTCTCCATAACTGTACCCCAACAAAGGACAGTGTATCCATAACTGTACCCCAACAAAGGACAGTGCTGTCCATTACTGTACCCCAACAAAGGACAATGCTGTCCATAACTGTACCCCAACAAAGGACAGTGTTATCCATAACTGTACCCCAACAAAGGACAGTGTACCAATAACTGTACCCCAACAACGGACAGTGCTGTCCATAACTGTACCCCAACAAAGGACAGTGCTGTCCATAACTGTACCCCAACAAAGGACAGTGTACCAATAACTGTGCCGTAACAAAGGACAGTGCTGTTCATAACTGTACCCCAACAAAGGACAGTGTACCAATAACTGTACCCCAATAAAGGACAGTGCTGTCCATAACTGTACTCCAACAAAGGACAGTGTCCCAATAACTGTACCCCAACAAAGGACATTATTATCCATAACTGTACCGCAGCAAAGGACAGTGTACCAATAACTGTACCCCAACAAAGGACAGTGCTGTCCATAACTGTAGCCCAGCAAAGGACAGTGGTGTTCATAACTGTACCCAACAAAGGACAGTGTAACAATAACTGTACCCCAACAAAGGACAGTGCTGTCCATAACTGTACCCCAACAAAGGACAGTGCTGTCCATAACTGTACCCCAACAAAGGACAGTGTACCAATAACTGTACCCCAACAAAGGACAGTGCTGTCCATAACTGTACCCCAACAAAGGAGAGTGGTGTCCATAACTGTACCCCAACAAAGGACAGTGTACCAATAACAGTACCCCAACCAAGGACAGTGCTGTCCATAACTGTACTGCAACAAAGGGCAGGGCACCAATAACAGTACCCCAACCAAGGAGAGTGCTGTTCATAACTGTACCCCAACAAAGGACAGTGTATCAATAACTGTACCCCAACAAAGGACAGTGCTGTCCATAACTGTACTGCAACAAAGGATAGTGTACCAATAACTGTACCCCAACAAAGGACAGTGCTGTTCATACCTGTACCCCAACAAAGGAGAGTGCTGTCCATAACTGTACCCCAACAAAGGACAGTGTACCAATACCTGTACCCCAACAATGGACAGTGCTGTTCATAACTGTACCCCAACAAAGGATAGTGTACCAATAACTGTACTCCAACAAAGGACAGTGCTGCCCATAAATGTATCCCAACAAAGAACAGTGTTCCAATAACTGTACCCCAACAAAGGACAGTGCTGCCCATAACTGTACCCCAACAAAGGACAGTGCTGTTCATAACTGTACCCCAACAAAGGACAGTGTACCAATAACTGTACCCTAACAAAGGACAGTGCTGTTCATAACTGTACACCAACAAAGGACAGTGCTGTCCATAACGGTACCCCAACAAAGGACAGTTCTGCCCATAACTGTACCCCAACAAAGGACAGTGTACCATAACTGTACCCCAACAAAGGACAGTGCTGTTCATAACTGTACCTCAACAAAGGACAGTGCTGTTCATAACTGTACCCCAACAAAGGGCAGTGTACCAATAACTGTACCCCAACAAAGGACAGTGCTGTCCATAACTGTACCCCAGCAAAGGACAGTGTACCAATAACTGTACCCCAACAAAGGACAGTGCTGTCCATAACTGTACCCCAACAAAGGACAGTGGTGTTCATAACTGCACCTCAACAAAGGACAGTGTATCAATAACGGTACCCCAACAAAGGACAGTGCTGTCCATAACTGTACCCCAACAAAGGACAGTGCTGTCCATTACTGTACCCCAACAAAGGACAGTGTACCAATAACTGTACCCCAACAAAGGACAGTGCTGTCCATAACTGTACCCCAACAAAGGAGAGTGGTGTCCATAACTGTACCCCAACAAAGGACAGTGTACCAATAACTGTACCCCATCAAAGGACAGTGCTGTCCATAACTGTACTGCAACAAAGGACAGTGTACCTATAACTGTACCCCAACAAAGGACAGTGCTGTCCATAACTGTACCCCAACAAAGGACAGTGCTGTCCATAACTGTACCCCAACAAAGGACAGTGTACCAATAACTGTACCCCAACAAAGGACAGTGCTGTCCATAACTGGACCCCAACAAAGGACAGTGCTGTCCATAACTGTACCCCAACAAAGGACAGTGTACCAATAACAGTACCCCAACCAAGGACAGTGCTGTCCATAACTGTACCCCAACAAAGGACAGTGTATCAATAACTGTACCCCAACAAAGGACAGTGCTGTCCATAACTGTACCCCAACAAAGGACAGTGTACCAATAACTGTACCCCAACAAAGGACAGTGCTGTTCATACCTGTACCCCAACAAAGGAGAGTGCTGTCCATAACTGTACCCCAACAAAGGACAGTGTACCAATACCTGTATCCCAACAAAGGACAGTGCTGTCCATAACTGTACCCCAACAAAGGATAGTGTACCAATAACTGTACTCCAACAAAGGACAGTGCTGTCCATAACTGTACCCCAACAAAGGACAGTGTTCCAATAACTGTACCCCAACAAAGGACAGTGCTGTCCATAACTGTACCCCAACAAAGGACAGTGCTGTTCATAACTGTACCCCAATAAAGGACAGTGCTGTCCATGACTGTACCCCAACAAAGGACAGTGTATCCATAACTGTACCCCAACAAAGGACAGTGCTGTCCATTACTGTACCCCAACAAAGGACAGTGCTGTCCATAACTGTACCCCAACAAAGGACAGTGTATCCATAACTGTACCCCAACAAAGGACAGTGTACCAATAACTGTACCCCAACAAAGGACAGTGCTGTCCATAACTGTACCTCAACAAAGGACAGTGCTGTCCATAACTGTACCCCAACAAAGGATAGTGTACCAATAACTGTGCCGTAACAAAGGACAGTGTTGTTCATAACTGTACCCCAACAAAGGACAGTGTACCAATAACTGTACCCCAACAAAGGACAGTGTACCAATACCTGTACCCTAACAAAGGACAGTGCTGTCCATAACTGTACCCCAACAAAGGACAGTGTTATCCATAACTGTACCCCAACAAAGGACAGTGTAGCAATAACTGTACCCCAACAAAGGACAGTGCTGTCCATAACTGTACTGCAACAAAGAACAATGTACCAATAACTGTACCCCAACAAAGGACAGTGCTGTCATAACTGTACCCCAACAAAGGACAGTGATGTCCATAACTGTACCCCAACAAAGGATAGTGTACCAATAACTGTACCCCAACAAAGGACAGTGCTGACCATAACTGTACCCCAACAAAGGACAGTGTACCAATAACTGTACCCCAACAAAGGACAGTGTACCAATACCTGCACCCCAACAAAGGACAGTGCTGTCCATAACTGTACCCCAACAAAGGACAGTATTATCCATAACTGGACCCCAACAAAGGACAGTGCTGTCCATAACTGTACCCCAACAAAGGACAGTGTTATCCATAACTGTACCCCAATAAAGGACAGTGCTGTCCATAACAGTACCCCAACAAAGGACAGTGCTATCCATAACTGTACCCCAACAAAGGACAGTGTACCAATAAGTGTACCTCAACAAAGGACAGTGCTGTCCATAACTGTACCCCAACAAAGGACAGTGTACCAATAACTGTACCCCAACAAAGGACAGTGCTGTCCATAACTGTACCCCAACAAAGGACAGTGTACCAATAACTGTACCCCAATAAAGGACAGTGCTGTCCATAACTATACCCCAACAAAGGACAGTGTCCCAATAACTGTACCGCAACAAAGGACAGTGCTGTCCATAACTGTACCCCAGCAAAGGACAGTGTACCAATAACTGTACCCCAACAAAGGACAGTGCTGTCCATAACTGTACCCCAACAAAGGACAGTGGTGTTCATAACTGCACCTCAACAAAGGACAGTTTATCAATAACTGTACCCCAACAAAGGACAGTGCTGTCCATAACTGTACCCCAACAAAGGACAGTGCTGTCCATAACTGTACCCCAACAAAGGACAGTGTACCAATAACTGTACCCCAACAAAGGACAGTGCTGTCCATAACTGTACCCCAACAAAGGAGAGTGGTGTCCATAACTGTACCCCAACAAAGGACATTGTACCAATAACAGTACCCCAACCAAGGACAGTGCTGTCCATAACTGTACTGCAACAAAGGGAAGTGCACCAATAACTGTACGCCAACAAAGGACAGTGCTGTCATAACTGTACCCCAACAAAGGACAGTGTATCAATAACTGTACCCCAACAAAGGACAGTGCTGTCCATAACTGTACCCCAACAAAGGACAGTGTACCAATAACTGTACCCCAACAAAGGACAGTGCTGTCATAACTGTACCCCAACAAAGGACAGTGCTGTCCATAACTTTACCCCAACAAAGGACAGTGTACCAATACCTGTATCCCAACAAAGGACAGTGCTGTTCATACCTGTACCCCAACAAAGGATAGTGTACCAATAACTGTACTCCAACAAAGGACAGTGCTGTCCATAACTGTACCCCAACAAAGGACAGTGTTCCAATAACTGTACCCCAACAAAGGACAGTGCTGCCCATAACTGTACCCCAACAAAGGACAGAGCTGTTCATAACTGTACCCCAATAAAGGACAGTGCTCTCCATAACTGTACCCCAACAAAGGACTGTGCTGTTCATAACTGTACCCCAACAAAGGACAGTGTACCAATACCTGTACCCCAACAACGGACAGTGCTGTCCATAACTGTACCCCAACAAAGGACAGTGTACCAATAACTGTACCCTAACAAAGGACAGTGCTGTCATAACTGTACCCCAACAAAGGGCAGTGTACCAATACCTGTACCCCAACAAAGGACAGTGTACCAATACCTGTACCCCAAAAAAGGACAGAGCTGTTCATAACGGTACCCCAACAAAGGACAGTGCTGTTCATAAATGTAGCCCAATAAAGGACAGTATACCAATAACTGTACTCCAACAAAGGACAGTGCTGTCCATAACTGTACCCCAACAAAGGACAGTGTACCAATAACTGTACACCAACAAAGGACAGTGTACCAATACATGTACCCCAACAAAGGACAGTGCTGTCCATAACTGTACCCCAACAAAGGACAGTACTGTTCATAACTGTACCCCAACAAAGGATAGTGTACCAATAACTGTACCCCAACAAAGGACAGTGCTGTCCATAACTGTACCCCAACAAAGGACAGTGTTATCCATAACTGTACCCCAACAAAGGACAGTACTGCCCATAACTGTACCCCAACAAAGGACAGTGTACCAAAAACTGTACCCCAACAAAGGACAGTGCTGTCCATAACTGAACCCCAACAAAGGACAGTGCTGCCCATAACTGTACCCCAATAAAGGACAGTGCTCTCCATAAGGGTACCCCAACAAAGGACAGTGTACCAATAACTGTATCCCAACAAAGGACAGTGCTGCCATAACTGTACCCCAACAAAGGACAGTGAACCAATAACTGTGCCCTAACAAAGGACAGTGCTGTTCATAACAGAACCCCAACAAAGGACAGTGTATCCATAACTGTACCCCAATAAAGGACAGTGCTGTCCATAACTGTACTGCAACAAAGGACAGTGTACCAATAACTGTACCTCAGCAAAGGACATTGCTGTCCATATCTGTACCCCAACAAAGGACAGTGTACCAATAACTGTACCCCAACAAAGGACAGTGCTGTCCATAACTGTACCCCAACAAAGGACAGTGTACCAATAACTGTACCCCAACAAAGGACAGCCCATAACTGTACCCCAACAAAGGACAGTGCTGTCCATAACTGTACCCCAACAAAGGACTGTGTACCAATAACTGTACCCCAACAAAGGACAGTGCTGTCCATAACTGTACCCCAACAAAGGAGAGTGCTGTCCATATCTGTACCCCAACAAAGGACAGTGTACCAATAACTGTACCCCAAGAAAGGACAGTGATGTCCATAACTGTACCCCAGCAAAGGAGAGTGCTGTCCATAACTGTCCTGCAACAAAGGACAGTGTACCAATAACTGTACCCCAACAAAGGACAGTGCTGCCCATAACTCAACCCCAACACAGGACAGTGCTGTTCATAACTGTACCCCAACAAAGGACAGTGTACCAATAACTGTACCCCAACAAAGGACAGTGCTGCCCATAACTGTACCCCAACAAAGGACAATGTACCAATAACTGTACCCCAACAAAGGACAGAGCTGTTCATAAATGTACCCCAACAAAGGACAGTGTATCAATGACTGTACCCCAACAAAGGACAGTGCTGTCCATAACTGTACCCCAACAAAGGATAGTGTACCAATAACTGTACCCCAACAAAGGACAGTGCTGACCATAACTGTACCCCAACAAAGGACAGTGTACCAATAACTGTACCCCAACAAAGGACAGTGCTGTCCATAACTGTACCCCAACAAAGGAGATTGCTGTCCATATCTGTACCCCAACAAAGGACAGTGTACCAATAACTGTACCCCAACAAAGGACAGTGCTGTCCATAACTGTACCCCAACAAAGGAGAGTGCTGTCCATAACTGTACCCCAACAAAGGACATTGTACCAATAACTGTACCCCAACAAAGGACAGTGCTGTCCATAACTGTACCCCAACAAAGGACAGTGTTATCCATAACTGTACCCCAATAAAGGACAGTGCTCTCCATAACTGTATACTAAAAAAGGACAGCGTACCAATAACTGTACTGCAACAAAGGACAGTGCTGTCCATAACTGTACCTCAACAAAGGACAGTGTACCAATAACTGTACCCCAACAAAGGACAGTGCTGTCCATAACTGAACCCCAACAAAGGACAGTGTTATCCATAACTGTACCCCAATAAAGGACAGTGCTCTCCATAAGGGTACCCCAACAAAGGACAGTGTACCAATAACTGTATCCCAACAAAGGACAGTTCTGTCCATAACTGTACCCCAACAAAGGACAGTGTACCAATAACTGTACCCCAACAAAGGACAGTGCTGTTCATAACAGTACCCCAACAAAGGACAGTGTATCCATAACTGTACCCCAATAAAGGACAGTGCTGTCCATAACTGTACCCCAACAAAGGACAGTGTACCAATAACTGTACCTCAGCAAAGGACATTGCTGTCCATATCTGTACCCCAACAAAGGACAGTGTACCAATAACTGTACCCCAACAAAGGACAGTGCTGTCCATAACTGTACCCCAACAAAGGACAGTGTACCAATAACTGTACCCCAACAAAGGACAGCCCATAACTGTACCCCAACAAAGGACAGTGCTGTCCATAACTGTACCCCAACAAAGGACAGTGTACCAATAACTGTACCCCAACAAAGGACAGTGCTGTCCATAACTGTACCCCAACAAAGGAGAGTGCTGTCCATATCTGTACCCCAACAAAGGACAGTGTACCAATAACTGTACCCCAAGAAAGGACAGTGATGTCCATAACTGTACCCCAGCAAAGGAGAGTGCTGTCCATAACTGTCCTGCAACAAAGGACAGTGTACCAATAACTGTACCCCAACAAAGGACAGTGCTGCCCATAACTCAACCCCAACATAGGACAGTGCTGTTCATAACTGTACCCCAACAAAGGACAGTGTACCAATAACTGTACCCCAACAAAGGACAGTGCTGTCCATAACTGTACCCCAACAAAGGACAGTGTACCAATAACTGTACCCCAACAAAGGCAGTGCTGTTCATTACTGTACCCCAACAAAGGACAGTGTATCAATGACTGTACCCCAACAAAGGACAGTGCTGAACATAACTGTACCCCAACAAAGGATAGTGTACCAATAACTGTACCCCAACAAAGGACAGTGCTGACCATAACTGTACCCCAACAAAGGACAGTGCTGTCCATAACTGTACCCCAACAAGGGAGATTGCAGTCCATATCTGTACCCCAACAAAGGACAGTGTACCAATAACTGTACCCCAACAAAGGACAGTGCTGTCCATAACTGTACCCCAGCAAAGGATAGTGCTGTCCATAACTGTACTGCAACAAAGGACATTGTACCAATAACTGTACCCCAACAAAGGACAGTACTGCCCATAACTGAACCCCAACACAGGACAGTGCTGTTCATAACTGTACCCCAACAAAGGACAGTGTACCAATAACTGTACCCCATCAAAGGACAGTGCTGCCCATAACTGTACCCCAACAAAGGACAGTGTACCATAACTGTACCCCAACAAAGGACTGTGCTGTTCATAACTGTACCCCAACAAAGGACAGTGTACCAATAACTGTACCCCAACAAAGGACAGTGCTGACCATAACTGTAGCCCAACAAAGGACAGTGTACCAATAACTGTACCCCAACAAAGGACAGTGTACCAATAACTGTACCCCAACAAAGGACAGTGCTGTCCATAACTGGACCCCAACAAAGGACAGTGCTGTCCATAACTGTACCCCAACAAAGGACAGTGCTGTCCATAACTGTACTGCAGCAAAGGACAGTGTACCAATAACTGTACCCCAACAAAGGACAGGGTACCAATAACTGTACCCCAACAAAGGACAGTGCTGTCCATAACTGTACCCCAACAAAGGTCAGTGTACCAATAACTGTACCCCAACAAAGGACAGTGCTGTCCATAACTGTACTGCAACAAAGGACAGTGTACCAATAACTGTACCCCAACAAAGGACAGGGCTGTCCATAACTGTACCCCAGCAAAGGACAGTGCTGTTCATAACTATACTGCAACAAAGGACAGTGTACCAATAACTGTACCCCAACAAAGGACAGGGTACCAATAACTGTACCCCAACAAAGGACAGTGCTGTCCATAACTGTACCCCAACAAAGGTCAGTGTACCAATAACTGTACCCCAACAAAGGACAGTGCTGTCCATAACTGTACCCCAACAAAGGACTGTGTACCAATAACTGTACCCCAACAAAGGACAGTGCTGTCCATAACTGTACCCCAACAAAGGACAGTGTACCAATAACTGTACCCCAACAAAGGACAGGGCTGTCCATAACTGTACCCCAGCAAAGGACAGTGCTGTTCATAACTGTACCCCAACAAAGGACAGTGCTGTCCATAACTGTACCCCAACAAAGGACAGTGCTGTCGATAACTGTACCCCAACAAAGGACAGTGTACCAATAGCTGTAGCCCAACAAAGGACAGTACTGTTCATAACTGTACCCCAACAAAGGATAGTGTACCAAGAACTGTACCCCAACAAAGGACAGTGCTCTCCATAACTGCACCGCAACAAAGTACAGAGCTGTTCATAACTGTACCCCAACAAAGGACAGTGTACCAATAACTGTACCCCAACAAAGGACAGTGCTGCCCATAACTGTACCCCAACAAAGGACAGTGTTCCAATAACTGTATCCCAACAAAGGACAGTGCTCTCCATAACTGCACCCCAACAAAGGACAGTGCTGTTCATAACTGTACCCCAACACAGGACAGTGTATCAATAACTGTACCCCAACAAAGGACAGTGCTGACCATAATGTAGCCCAACAAAGGACAGTGTACCAATAACTGTACCCCAACAAAGGACAGTGTACAAATACCTGTACCCCAACAAAGGACAGTGCTGTTCATAACTGTATTGCAACAAAGGACAGTGTACCAATACCTGTACCCCAACAAAGGACAGTGCTGTCCATAACTGTACCCCAACAAAGGACAGTGCTGTTCATAACTGTACCCCAACAAAGGACAGTGTACTAATAACTGTACCCCAACAAAGGACAGTGCTGCCATAACTGTACCCCAACACAGGACAGTGTACCAATAACTGTACCCAACAAAGGACAGTGCTGTCCATAACTGCACCCCAACAAAGGACAGAGCTGTTCATAACTGTACCCCAACAAAGGACAGTGTACCAATAACTGTACTGCAGCAAAGGACAGTGTATCAATGACTGTACCCCAACAAAGGACAGTGCTGTCCATAACGGTACCCCAACAAAGGACAGTGTACCAATAACTGTACCCCAACAAAGGACAGTGCTGTCCATAACTGTACCCCAACAAAGGACAGTGTACCAATAACTGTACCCCAACAAAGGACAGTGCTGTCCATAACTGTACCCCAACAAAGGAGATTGCTGTCCATATCTGTACCCCAACAAAGGACAGTGTACCAATAACTGTACCCCAACAAAGGACAGTGTATCCATAACTGTACCCCAATAAAGGACAGTGCTGTCCATAACTGTACCCCAACAAAGGACAGTGTACCAATAACTGTACCTCAGCAAAGGACATTGCTGTTCATATCTGTACCCCAACAAAGGACAGTGTACCAATAACTGTACCCCAACAAAGGACAGTGCTGTCCATAACTGTACCCCAACAAAGGACAGTGTACCAATAACTGTACCCCAACAAAGGACAGCCCATAACTGTACCCCAACAAAGGACAGTGCTGTCCATAACTGTACTGCAACAAAGGACTGTGTACCAATAACTGTACCCCAACAAAGGACAGTGCTGTCCATAACTGTACCCCAACAAAGGAGAGTGCTGTCCATATCTGTTCCCCAACAAAGGACAGTGTACCAATAACTGTACCCCAAGAAAGGACAGTGATGTCCATAACTGTACCCCAGCAAAGGAGAGTGCTGTCCATAACTGTCCTGCAACAAAGGACAGTGTACCAATAACTGTACCCCAACAAAGGACAGTGCTGCCCATAACTCAACCCCAACACAGGACAGTGCTGTTCATAACTGTACCCCAACAAAGGACAGTGTACCAATAACTGTACCCCAACAAAGGACAGTGCTGCCCATAACTGTTCCCCAACAAAGGACAGTGTACCAATAACTGTACCCCAACAAAGGCAGTGCTGTTCATTACTGTACCCCAACAAAGGACAGTGTATCAATGACTGTACCCCAACAAAGGACAGTGCTGAACATAACTGTACCCCAACAAAGGATAGTGTACCAATAACTGTACCCCAACAAAGGACAGTGCTGACCATAACTGTACCCCAACAAAGGACAGTGTACCAATAACTGTACCCCAACAAAGGACAGTGCTGTCCATAACTGTACCCCAACAAAGGAGATTGCAGTCCATATCTGTACCCCAACAAAGGACAGTGTACCAATAACTGTACCCCAACAAAGGACAGTGCTGTCCATAACTGTACTGCAACAAAGGACATTGTACCAATAACTGTACCCCAACAAAGGACAGTACTGCCCATAACTGAACTCCAACACAGGACAGTGCTGTTCATAACTGTACCCCAACAAAGGACAGTGTACCAATAACTGTACCCCAACAAAGGACAGTGCTGCCCATAACGGTACCCCAACAAAGGAGATTGCTGTCCATATCTGTACCCCAACAAAGGACAGTGTACCAATAACTGTACCCCAACAAAGGACAGTGCTGTCCATAACTGTACCCCAACAAAGGAGAGTGGTGTCCATAACTGTACCCCAACAAAGGACAGTGTACCAATAACAGTACCCCAACCAAGGACAGTGCTGTCCATAACTGTACTGCAACAAAGGGCAGTGCACCAATAACAGTACCCCAACCAAGGACAGTGCTGTTCATAACTGTACCCCAACAAAGGACAGTGTATCAATAACTGTACCCCAACAAAGGACAGTGCTGTCCATAACTGTACACCAACATAGGGCAGTGCTGTCCATAACTGTACTGCAACAAAGGATAGTGTACCAATAACTGTACCCCAACAAAGGACAGTGCTGTCCATAACTGTACCCCAACAAAGGACAGTGTACCAATAACTGTACCCCAACAAAGGACAGTGTACCAATACATGTACCCCAACAAAGGACAGTGCTGTCCATAACTGTACCCCAACAAAGGACAGTGTTATCCATAACTGTACCCCAATAAAGGACAGTGCTCTCCATAACTGTATACTAAAAAAGGACAGCGTACCAATAACTGTACCCCAACAAAGGCAGAGCTGTTCATTACTGTACCCCAACAAAGGACAGTGTATCAATGACTGTACCCCAACAAAGGACAGTGTACCAATAACTGTACCCCAACAAAGGACAGTGCTGACCATAACTGTACCCCAACAAAGGACAGTGCTGTCCATAACTGTACCCCAACAAGGGAGATTGCAGTCCATATCTGTACCCCAACAAAGGACAGTGTACCAATAACTGTACCCCAACAAAGGACAGTGCTGTCCATAACTGTACCCCAGCAAAGGAGAGTGCTGTCCATAACTGTACTGCAACAAAGGACATTGTACCAATAACTGTACCCCAACAAAGGACAGTACTGCCCATAACTGAACCCCAACACAGGACAGTGCTGTTCATAACTGTACCCCAACAAAGGACAGTGTACCAATAACTGTACCCCAACAAAGGACAGTGCTGCCCATAACTGTACCGCAACAAATGACAGTGTACCGATAACTGTACCCCAACAAAGGACTGTGCTGTTCATAACTGTACCCCAACAAAGGACAGTGTACCAATAACTGTACCCCAACAATGGACAGTGCTGACCATAACTGTAGCCCAACAAAGGACAGTGTACCAATAACTGTACCCCAACAAAGGACAGTGTACCAATAACTGTACCCCAACAAAGGACAGTGCTGCCCATAACTGTACCCCAATAAAGGACAGTGCTCTCCATAAGGGTACCCCAACAAAGGACAGTGTACCAATAACTGTATCCCAACAAAGGACAGTTCTGCCCATAACTGTACCCCAACAAAGGACAGTGAACCAATAACTGTGCCCTAACAAAGGACAGTGCTGTTCATAACAGAACCCCAACAAAGGACAGTGTATCCATAACTGTACCCCAATAAAGGACAGTGCTGTCCATAACTGTACCCCAACAAAGGACAGTGTACCAATAACTGTACCTCAGCAAAGGACATTGCTGTCCATATCTGTACCCCAACAAAGGACAGTGTACCAATAACTGTACCCCAACAAAGGACAGTGCTGTCCATAACTGTACCCCAACAAAGGACAGTGTACCAATAACTGTACCCCAACAAAGGACAGCCCATAACTGTACCCCAACAAAGGACAGTGCTGTCCATAACTGTACCCCAACAAAGGACTGTGTACCAATAACTGTACCCCAACAAAGGACAGTGCTGTCCATAACTGTACCCCAACAAAGGAGAGTGCTGTCCATATCTGTACCCCAACAAAGGACAGTGTACCAATAACTGTACCCCAAGAAAGGACAGTGATGTCCATAACTGTACCCCAGCAAAGGAGAGTGCTGTCCATAACTGTCCTGCAACAAAGGACAGTGTACCAATAACTGTACCCCAACAAAGGACAGTGCTGCCCATAACTCAACCCCAACACAGGACAGTGCTGTTCATAACTGTACCCCAACAAAGGACAGTGTACCAATAACTGTACCCCAACAAAGGACAGTGCTGTCCATAACTGTACCCCAACAAAGGACAATGTACCAATAACTGTACCCCAACAAAGGACAGAGCTGTTCATAAATGTACCCCAACAAAGGACAGTGTATCAATGACTGTACCCCAACAAAGGACAGTGCTGTCCATAACTGTACCCCAACAAAGGATAGTGTACCAATAACTGTACCCCAACAAAGGACAGTGCTGTCCATAACTGTACCCCAACAAAGGACAGTGTACCAATAACTGTACCCCAACAAAGGACAGTGCTGTCCATAACTGTACCCCAACAAAGGAGATTGCTGTCCATATCTGTACCCCAACAAAGGACAGTGTACCAATAACTGTACCCCAACAAAGGACAGTGCTGTCCATAACTGTACCCCAACAAAGGAGAGTGCTGTCCATAACTGTACCCCAACAAAGGACATTGTACCAATAACTGTACCCCAACAAAGGACAGTGCTGTCCATAACTGTACCCCAACAAAGGACAGTGTATCCATAACTGTACCCCAATAAAGGACAGTGCTCTCCATAACTGTATACTAAAAAAGGACAGCGTACCAATAACTGTACTGCAACAAAGGACAGTGCTGTCCATAACTGTACCTCAACAAAGGACAGTGTACCAATAACTGTACCCCAACAAAGGACAGTGCTGTCCATAACTGAACCCCAACAAAGGACAGTGTTATCCATAACTGTACCCCAATAAAGGACAGTGCTCTCCATAAGGGTACCCCAACAAAGGACAGTGTACCAATAACTGTATCCCAACAAAGGACAGTGCTGCCCATAACTGTACCCCAACAAAGGACAGTGTACCAATAACTGTACCCCAACAAAGGACAGTGCTGTTCATAACAGTACCCCAACAAAGGACAGTGTACCATAACTGTACCCCAACAAAGGACAGTGCTGTCCATAACTGTACCCCAACAAAGGACAGTGTACCAATAACTGTACCTCAGCAAAGGACATTGCTGTCCATATCTGTACCCCAACAAAGGACAGTGTACCAATAACTGTACCCCAACAAAGGACAGTGCTGTCCATAACTGTACCCCAACAAAGGACAGTGTACCAATAACTGTACCCCAACAAAGGACAGCCCATAACTGTACCCCAACAAAGGACAGTGGTGTCCATAACTGTACCCCAACAAAGGACAGTGTACCAATAACTGTACCCCAACAAAGGACAGTGCTGTCCATAACTGTACCCCAACAAAGGAGAGTGCTGTCCATATCTGTACCCCAACAAAGGACAGTGTACCAATAACTGTACCCCAAGAAAGGACAGTGATGTCCATAACTGTACCCCAGCAAAGGAGAGTGCTGTCCATAACTGTCCTGCAACAAAGGACAGTGTACCAATAACTGTACCCCAACAAAGGACAGTGCTGCCCATAACTCAACCCCAACACAGGACAGTGCTGTTCATAACTGTACCCCAACAAAGGACAGTGTACCAATAACTGTACCCCAACAAAGGACAGTGCTGTCCATAACTGTACCCCAACAAAGGACAGTGTACCAATAACTGTACCCCAACAAAGGCAGTGCTGTTCATTACTGTACCCCAACAAAGGACAGTGTATCAATGACTGTACCCCAACAAAGGACAGTGCTGAACATAACTGTACCCCAACAAAGGATAGTGTACCAATAACTGTACCCCAACAAAGGACAGTGCTGACCATAACTGTACCCCAACAAAGGACAGTGCTGTCCATAACTGTACCCCAACAAGGGAGATTGCAGTCCATATCTGTACCCCAACAAAGGACAGTGTACCAATAACTGTACCCCAACAAAGGACAGTGCTGTCCATAACTGTACCCCAGCAAAGGATAGTGCTGTCCATAACTGTACTGCAACAAAGGACATTGTACCAATAACTGTACCCCAACAAAGGACAGTACTGCCCATAACTGAACCCCAACACAGGACAGTGCTGTTCATAACTGTACCCCAACAAAGGACAGTGTACCAATAACTGTACCCCATCAAAGGACAGTGCTGCCCATAACTGTACCCCAACAAATGACAGTGTACCGATAACTGTACCCCAACAAAGGACTGTGCTGTCCATAACTGTACCCCAACAAAGGATAGTGTACCAATAACTGTACCCCAACAAAGGACAGTGCTGTCCATAACTGTAGCCCAACAAAGGACAGTGTACCAATAACTGTACCCCAACAAAGGACAGTGTACCAATAACTGTACCCCAACAAAGGACAGTGCTGTCCATAACTGGACCCCAACAAAGGACAGTGCTGTCCATAACTGTACCCCAACAAAGGACAGTGCTGTCCATAACTGTACTGCAGCAAAGGACAGTGTACCAATAACTGTACCCCAACAAAGGACAGGGTACCAATAACTGTACCCCAACAAAGGACAGTGCTGTCCATAACTGTACCCCAACAAAGGTCAGTGTACCAATAACTGTACCCCAACAAAGGACAGTGCTGTCCATAACTGTACTGCAACAAAGGACAGTGTACCAATAACTGTACCCCAACAAAGGACAGGGCTGTCCATAACTGTACCCCAGCAAAGGACAGTGCTGTTCATAACTATACTGCAACAAAGGACAGTGTACCAATAACTGTACCCCAACAAAGGACAGGGTACCAATAACTGTACCCCAACAAAGGACAGTGCTGTCCATAACTGTACCCCAACAAAGGTCAGTGTACCAATAACTGTACCCCAACAAAGGACAGTGCTGTCCATAACTGTACCCCAACAAAGGACTGTGTACCAATAACTGTACCCCAACAAAGGACAGTGCTGTCCATAACTGTACCCCAACAAAGGACTGTGTACCAATAACTGTACCCCAACAAAGGACAGGGCTGTCCATAACTGTACCCCAGCAAAGGACAGTGCTGTCCATAACTGTACCCCAACAAAGGACAGTGCTGTCCATAACTGTACCCCAACAAAGGACAGTGCTGTCATAACTGTACCCCAACAAAGGACAGTGTACCAATAACTGTACCCCAACAAAGGACAGTGCTGTCATAACTGTACCCCAACAAAGGATAGTGTACCAAGAACTGTACCCCAACAAAGGACAGTGCTCTCCATAACTGCACCGCAACAAAGTACAGAGCTGTTCATAACTGTACCCCAACAAAGGACAGTGTACCAATAACTGTACCCCAACAAAGGACAGTGCTGCCATAACTGTACCCCAACAAAGGACAGTGTTCCAATAACTGTATCCCAACAAAGGACAGTTCTGTCCATAACTGTACCCCAACAAAGGACAGTGCTGTTCATAACTGTACCCCAACACAGGACAGTGTACCAATAACTGTACCCCAACAAAGGACAGTGCTGACCATAATGTAGCCCAACAAAGGACAGTGTACCAATAACTGTACCCCAACAAAGGACAGTGTACAAATACCTGTACCCCAACAAAGGACAGTGCTGTTCATAACTGTATTGCAACAAAGGACAGTGTACCAATACCTGTACCCCAACAAAGGACAGTGCTGTCCATAACTGTACCCCAACAAAGGACAGTGCTGTTCATAACTGTACCCCAACAAAGGACAGTGTACTAATAACTGTACCCCAACAAAGGACAGTGCTGCCATAACTGTACCCCAACAAAGGACAGTGTACCAATAACTGTACCCAACAAAGGACAGTGCTGTCCATAACTGTACCCCAACAAAGGACAGAGCTGTCCATAACTGTACCCCAACAAAGGACAGTGTACCAATAACTGTACTGCAGCAAAGGACAGTGTATCAATGACTGTACCCCAACAAAGGACAGTGCTGTCCATAACGGTACCCCAACAAAGGACAGTGTACCAATAACTGTACCCCAACAAAGGACAGTGCTGTCCATAACTGTACCCCAACAAAGGACAGTGTACCAATAACTGTACCCCAACAAAGGACAGTGCTGTCCATAACTGTACCCCAACAAAGGAGATTGCTGTCCATATCTGTACCCCAACAAAGGACAGTGTACCAATAACTGTACCCCAACAAAGGACAGTATTATCCATAACTGTACCCCAATAAAGGACAGTGCTGTCCATAACTGTACCCCAACAAAGGACAGTGTACCAATAACTGTACCTCAGCAAAGGACATTGCTGTCCATATCTGTACCCCAACAAAGGACAGTGTACCAATAACTGTACCCCAACAAAGGACAGTGCTGTCCATAACTGTACCCCAACAAAGGACAGTGTACCAATAACTGTACCCCAACAAAGGACAGCCCATAACTGTACCCCAACAAAGGACAGTGCTGTCCATAACTGTACCCCAACAAAGGACTGTGTACCAATAACTGTACCCCAACAAAGGACAGTGCTGTCCATAACTGTACCCCAACAAAGGAGAGTGCTGTCCATATCTGTTCCCCAACAAAGGACAGTGTACCAATAACTGTACCCCAAGAAAGGACAGTGATGTCCATAACTGTACCCCAACACAGGACAGTGCTGTCCATAACTGTCCTGCAACAAAGGACAGTGTACCAATAACTGTACCCCAACAAAGGACAGTGCTGCCCATAACTCAACCCCAACACAGGACAGTGCTGTTCATAACTGTACCCCAACAAAGGACAGTGTACCAATAACTGTACCCCAACAAAGGACAGTGCTGCCATAACTGTACCCCAACAAAGGACAGTGTACCAATAACTGTACCCCAACAAAGGCAGAGCTGTTCATTACTGTACCCCAACAAAGGACAGTGTATCAATGACTGTACCCCAACAAAGGACAGTGCTGAACATAACTGTACCCCAACAAAGGATAGTGTACCAATAACTGTACCCCAACAAAGGACAGTGCTGTCCATAACTGTACCCCAACAAAGGACAGTGTACCAATAACTGTACCCCAACAAAGGACAGTGCTGTCCATAACTGTACCCCAACAAAGGAGATTGCAGTCCATATCTGTACCCCAACAAAGGACAGTGTACCAATAACTGTACCCCAACAAAGGACAGTGCTGTCCATAACTGTACTGCAACAAAGGACATTGTACCAATAACTGTACCCCAACAAAGGACAGTACTGCCCATAACTGAACTCCAACACAGGACAGTGCTGTTCATAACTGTACCCCAACAAAGGACAGTGTACCAATAACTGTACCCCAACAAAGGACAGTGCTGCCCATAACGGTACCCCAACAAAGGAGATTGCTGTCCATATCTGTACCCCAACAAAGGACAGTGTACCAATAACTGTACCCCAACAAAGGACAGTGCTGTCCATAACTGTACCCCAACAAAGGAGAGTGGTGTCCATAACTGTACCCCAACAAAGGACAGTGTACCAATAACAGTACCCCAACCAAGGACAGTGCTGTCCATAACTGTACCCCAACAAAGGGCAGTGCACCAATAACAGTACCCCAACCAAGGACAGTGCTGTCCATAACTGTACCCCAACAAAGGACAGTGTACCAATAACTGTACCCCAACAAAGGACAGTGCTGTCCATAACTGTACACCAACATAGGGCAGTGCTGTCCATAACTGTACTGCAACAAAGGATAGTGTACCAATAACTGTACCCCAACAAAGGACAGTGCTGTCCATAACTGTACCCCAACAAAGGACAGTGTACCAATAACTGTACACCAACAAAGGACAGTGTACCAATACATGTACCCCAACAAAGGACAGTGCTGTCCATAACTGTACCCCAACAAAGGACAGTGTTATCCATAACTGTACCCCAATAAAGGACAGTGCTCTCCATAACTGTATACTAAAAAAGGACAGCGTACCAATAACTGTACCCCAACAAAGGCAGTGCTGTTCATTACTGTACCCCAACAAAGGACAGTGTATCAATGACTGTACCCCAACAAAGGACAGTGCTGAACATAACTGTACCCCAACAAAGGATAGTGTACCAATAACTGTACCCCAACAAAGGACAGTGCTGACCATAACTGTACCCCAACAAAGGACAGTGCTGTCCATAACTGTACCCCAACAAGGGAGATTGCAGTCCATATCTGTACCCCAACAAAGGACAGTGTACCAATAACTGTACCCCAACAAAGGACAGTGCTGTCCATAACTGTACCCCAGCAAAGGAGAGTGCTGTCCATAACTGTACTGCAACAAAGGACATTGTACCAATAACTGTACCCCAACAAAGGACAGTACTGCCCATAACTGAACCCCAACACAGGACAGTGCTGTTCATAACTGTACCCCAACAAAGGACAGTGTACCAATAACTGTACCCCAACAAAGGACAGTGCTGCCATAACTGTACCCCAACAAATGACAGTGTACCGATAACTGTACCCCAACAAAGGACTGTGCTGTTCATAACTGTACCCCAACAAAGGATAGTGTACCAATAACTGTACCCCAACAAAGGACAGTGCTGCCATAACTGTACCCCAACAAAGGACAGTGTACCAATAACTGTACCCCAACAAAGGACAGTGTACCAATAACTGTACCCCAACAAAGGACAGTGCTGTCCATAACTGGACCCCAACAAAGGACAGTGCTGTCCATAACTGTACCCCAACAAAGGACAGTGCTGTCCATAACTGTACTGCAGCAAAGGACAGTGTACCAATAACTGTACCCCAACAAAGGACAGGGTACCAATAACTGTACCCCAACAAAGGACAGTGCTGTCCATAACTGTACCCCAACAAAGGACAGTGTACCATAACTGTACCCCAACAAAGGACAGTGCTGTCCATAACTGTACCCCAACAAAGGACTGTGTACCAATAACTGTACCCCAACAAAGGACAGTGCTGTCCATAACTGTACCCCAACAAAGGACAGTGTACCAATAACTGTACCCCAACAAAGGACAGTGCTGTCCATAACTGTACCCCAACAAAGGAGATTGCAGTCCATATCTGTACCCCAACAAAGGACAGTGTACCAATAACTGTACCCCAACAAAGGACAGTGCTGTCCATAACTGTACCCCAGCAAAGGAGAGTGCTGTCCATAACTGTACCCCAACAAAGGACAGTGTACCAATAACTGTACCCCAACAAAGGACAGTACTGCCCATTACTGAACTCCAACACAGGACAGTGCTGTTCATAACTGTACCCCAACAAAGGACAGTGTACCAATAACTGTACCCCAACAAAGGACAGTGCTGCCCATAACTGTACCCCAACAAAGGAGATTGCTGTCCATATCTGTACCCCAACAAAGGACAGTGTACCAATAACTGTACCCCAACAAAGGACAGTGCTGTCCATAACTGTACCCCAACAAAGGAGAGTGGTGTCCATAACTGTACCCCAACAAAGGACAGTGTACCAATAACAGTACCCCAACCAAGGACAGTGCTGTCCATAACTGTACCCCAACAAAGGACAGTGTACCAATAACTGTACCCCAACAAAGGACAGTGCTGTCCATAACTGTACACCAACATAGGGCAGTGCTGTCCATAACTGTACTGCAACAAAGGATAGTGTACCAATAACTGTACCCCAACAAAGGACAGTGCTGTCCATAACTGTACCCCAACAAAGGACAGTGTACCAATAACTGTACCCAACAAAGGACAGTGTACCAATACATGTACCCCAACAAAGGACAGTGCTGTCCATAACTGTACCCAACAAAGGACAGTGTACCATAACTGTACCCAACAAAGGACAGTGCTCTCCATAACTGTATACTAAAAAAGGACAGCGTACCAATAACTGTACCCCAACAAAGGACAGAGCTGTTCATAACTGTACCCCAACAAAGGACAGTGTATCAATGACTGTACCCCAACAAAGGACAGTGCTGAACATAACTGTACCCCAACAAAGGATAGTGTACCAATAACTGTACCCAACAAAGGACAGTGCTGACCATAACTGTACCCCAACAAAGGACAGTGCTGTCCATAACTGTACCCCAACAAGGGAGATTGCAGTCCATATCTGTACCCCAACAAAGGACAGTGTACCAATAACTGTACCCCAACAAAGGACAGTGCTGCCATAACTGTACCCCAACACAGGACAGTGCTGTTCATAACTGTACCCCAACAAAGGACAGTGTACCAATAACTGTACCCCAACAAAGGACAGTGCTGCCATAACTGTACCCCAACAAAGGACAGTGTACCATAACTGTACCCCAACAAAGGACTGTGCTGTTCATAACTGTACCCCACAAAGGACAGTGTACCAATAACTGTACCCCAACAAAGGACAGTGCTGTCCATAACTGTAGCCCAACAAAGGACAGTGTACCAATAACTGTACCCCAACAAAGGACAGTGTACCAATACCTGTACCCCAACAATGGACAGTGCTGTCCATAACTGTACCCCAACAGAGGACAGTGCTGTCCATAACTGTACTGCAGCAAAGGACAGTGTACCAATAACTGTACCCCAACAAAGGACAGGGTACCAATTACTGTACCCCAACAAAGGACAGTGCTGTCCATAACTGTACCCCAACAAAGGTCAGTGTACCAATAACTGTACTGCAACAAAGGACAGTGCTGTCCATAACTGTACTGCAACAAAGGACTGTGTACCAATAACTGTACCCAACAAAGGACAGTGCTGTCCATAACTGTACCTCAACAAAGGACAGTGTACCAATAACTGTACCCCAACAAAGGACAGTGCTGTCCATAACTGAACCCCAACAAAGGACAGTATTATCCATAACTGTGCCCCAATAAAGGACAGTGCTCTCCATAAGGGTACCCCAACAAAGGACAGTGTACCAATAACTGTGCCCCAACAAAGGACAGTTCTGTCCATAACTGTACCCAACAAAGGACAGTGTACCAATAACTGTACCCAACAAAGGACAGTGCTGTTCATAACAGTACCCCAACAAAGGACAGTGTATCCATAACTGTACCCCAATAAAGGACAGTGCTGTCCATAACTGTACTGCAACAAAGGACAGTGTACCATAACTGTACCCCAACAAAGGACATTGCTGTCCATATCTGTACCCCAACAAAGGACAGTGTACCAATAACTGTACCCCAACAAAGGACAGTGCTGTCCATAACTGTACCCCAACAAAGGACAGTGTACCAATAACTGTACCCCAACAAAGGACAGCCCATAACTGTACCCCAACAAAGGACAGTGGTGTCCATAACTGTACCCCAACAAAGGACTGTGTACCAATAACTGTACCCCAACAAAGGACAGTGCTGTCATAACTGTACCCCAACAAAGGAGAGTGCTGTCCATATCTGTTCCCCAACAAAGGACAGTGTACCAATAACTGTACCCCAACAAAGGACAGTGATGTCCATAACTGTACCCCAGCAAAGGAGAGTGCTGTCCATAACTGTCCTGCAACAAAGGACAGTGTACCAATAACTGTACCCCAACAAAGGACAGTGCTGCCCATAACTCAACCCCAACACAGGACAGTGCTGTTCATAACTGTACCCCAACAAAGGACAGTGTACCAATAACTGTACCCCAACAAAGGACAGTGCTGCCATAACTGTACCCCAACAAAGGACAGTGTACCAATAACTGTACCCCAACAAAGGACAGAGCTGTTCATTACTGTACCCCAACAAAGGACAGTGTATCAATGACTGTACCCCAACAAAGGACAGTGCTGAAAATAACTGTACCCCAACAAATGATAGTGTACCAATAACTGTACCCCAACAAAGGACAGTGCTGCCCATAACTGTACCGCAACAAATGACAGTGTACCGATAACTGTACCCCAACAAAGGACTGTGCTGTTCATAACTGTACCCCAACAAAGGATAGTGTACCAATAACTGTACCCCAACAAAGGACAGTGCTGACCATAACTGTAGCCCAACAAAGGACAGTGTACCATAACTGTACCCCAACAAAGGACAGTGTACCAATACCTGTACCCCAACAAAGGACAGTGCTGTCCATAACTGTACCCCAACAAAGGACAGTGCTGTCCATAACTGTACTGCAGCAAAGGACAGTGTACCAATAACTGTACCCCAACAAAGGACAGTGTACCATAACTGTACCCCAACAAAGGACAGGGCTGTCCATAACTGTACCCCAACAAAGGAGATTGCAGTCCATATCTGTACCCCAACAAAGGACAGTGTACCATAACTGTACCCCAACAAAGGACAGTGCTGCCATAACTGTACCCCAACAAAGGAGAGTGCTGTCCATAACTGTACCCCAACAAAGGACAGTGTACCAATAACTGTACCCCAACAAAGGACAGTGCTGTCCATAACTGTACTCCAACACAGGACAGTGCTGTTCATAACTGTACCCCAACAAAGGACAGTGTACCAATAACTGTACCCCAACAAAGGACAGTGCTGTCCATAACTGTACCCCAGCAAAGGAGAGTGCTGTCCATAACTGTCCCCCAACAAAGGACAGTGTACCAATAACTGTACCCAACAAAGGACAGTGCTGCCCATAACTCAACCCCAACACAGGACAGTGCTGTTCATAACTGTACCCCAACAAAGGACAGTGTACCAATAACTGTACCCCAACAAAGGACAGTGCTGCCATAACTGTACCCCAACAAAGGACAGTGTACCAATAACTGTACCCCAACAAAGGACAGAGCTGTCCATTACTGTACCACAACAAAGGACAGTGTATCAATGACTGTACCCCAACAAAGGACAGTGCTGAACATAACTGTACCCCAACAAATGATAGTGTACCAATAACTGTACCCCAACAAAGGACAGTGCTGCCCATAACTGTACCGCAACAAAGGACAGTGTACCATAACTGTACCCCAACAAAGGACTGTGCTGTTCATAACTGTACCCCAACAAAGGATAGTGTACCAATAACTGTACCCCAACAAAGGACAGTGCTGTCCATAACTGTAGCCCAACAAAGGACAGTGTACCAATAACTGTACCCCAACAAAGGACAGTGTACCAATAACTGTACCCCAACAAAGGACAGTGCTGTCCATAACTGGACCCCAACAAAGGACAGTGCTGTCATAACTGTACCCCAACAAAGGACAGTGTACCATAACTGTACCCAACAAAGGACAGTGTACCATAACTGTACCCCAACAAAGGACAGTGCTGTCCATAACTGTACCCCAACAAAGGTCAGTGTACCAATAACTGTACCCCAACAAAGGACAGTGCTGTCCATAACTGTACCCCAACAAAGGACTGTGTACCAATAACTGTACCCCAACAAAGGACAGGGCTGTCCATAACTGTACCCCAACAAAGGACAGTGTACCAATAACTGTACCCCAACAAAGGACAGTGCTGTCCATAACTGTACCCCAACAAAGGAGATTGCAGTCCATATCTGTACCCCAACAAAGGACAGTGTACCAATAACTGTACCCCAACAAAGGACAGTGCTGTCCATAACTGTACCCCAGCAAAGGAGAGTGCTGTCCATAACTGTACTGCAACAAAGGACATTGTACCAATAACTGTACCCCAACAAAGGACAGTACTGCCCATAACTGAACTCCAACACAGGACAGTGCTGTTCATAACTGTACCCAACAAAGGACAGTGTACCAATAACTGTACCCCAACAAAGGACAGTGCTGCCCATAACTGTACCCCAACAAAGGAGATTGCTGTCCATATCTGTACCCCAACAAAGGACAGTGTACCAATAACTGTACCCAACAAAGGACAGTGCTGTCCATAACTGTACCCCAACAAAGGAGAGTGGTGTCCATAACTGTACCCCAACAAAGGACAGTGTACCAATAACAGTACCCCAACCAAGGACAGTGCTGTCCATAACTGTACCCAACAAAGGACAGTGTACCAATAACAGTACCCCAACCAAGGACAGTGCTGTTCATAACTGTACCCCAACAAAGGACAGTGTTCAATAACTGTACCCCAACAAAGGACAGTGCTGTCCATAACTGTACCCCAACATAGGACAGTGCTGTCCATAACTGTACTGCAACAAAGGATAGTGTACCAATAACTGTACCCCAACAAAGGACAGTGCTGTCATAACTGTACCCCAACAAAGGACAGTGTACCATAACTGTACCCCAACAAAGGACAGTGTACCAATACATGTACCCCAACAAAGGACAGTGCTGTCATAACTGTACCCCAACAAAGGACAGTGTATCCATAACTGTACCCCAATAAAGGACAGTGCTCTCCATAACTGTATACTAAAAAAGGACAGCGTACCAATAACTGTACCCCAACAAAGGCAGAGCTGTTCATTACTGTACCCCAACAAAGGACAGTGTATCAATGACTGTACCCCAACAAAGGACAGTGCTGACCATAACTGTACCCCAACAAAGGACAGTGTACCATAACTGTACCCCAACAAAGGACAGTGCTGACCATAACTGTACCCCAACAAAGGACAGTGCTGTCCATAACTGTACCCCAACAAGGGAGATTGCAGTCCATATCTGTACCCCAACAAAGGACAGTGTACCAATAACTGTACCCCAACAAAGGACAGTGCTGTCCATAACTGTACCCCCGCAAAGGAGAGTGCTGTCCATAACTGTACCCCAACAAAGGACATTGTACCAATAACTGTACCCCAACAAAGGACAGTACTGCCCATAACTGAACCCCAACACAGGACAGTGCTGTTCATAACTGTACCCCAACAAAGGACAGTGTACCAATAACTGTACCCCAACAAAGGACAGAGCTGCCCATAACTGTACCCCAACAAAGGACAGTGTACCATAACTGTACCCCAACAAAGGACTGTGCTGTTCATAACTGTACCCCAACAAAGGATAGTGTACCAATAACCGTACCCCAACAAAGGACAGTGCTGACCATAACTGTACCCAACAAAGGACAGTGTACCAATAACTGTACCCCAACAAAGGACAGTGTACCAATACCTGTACCCCAACAATGGACAGTGCTGTCCATAACTGGACCCCAACAAAGGACAGTGCTGTCCATAACTGTACCCCAACAAAGGACAGTGCTGTCCATAACTGTACTGCAGCAAAGGACAGTGTACCAATAACTGTACCCCAACAAAGGACAGGGTACCAATAACTGTACCCCAACAAAGGACAGTGCTGTCCATAACTGTACCCCAACAAAGGTCAGTGTACCAATAACTGTACCCCAACAAAGGACAGTGCTGTCCATAACTGTACCCCAACAAAGGACTGTGTACCAATAACTGTACACCAACAAAGGACAGTGCTGTCCATAACTGTACCCCAACAAAGGACAGTGTACCAATAACTGTACCCCAACAAAGGACAGTGCTGTCCATAACTGAACCCCAACAAAGGACAGTGTATCCATAACTGTACCCCAATAAAGGACAGTGCTCTCCATAAGGGTACCCCAACAAAGGACAGTGTACCAATAACTGTATCCCAACAAAGGACAGTTCTGCCCATAACTGTACCCCAACAAAGGACAGTGTACCAATAACTGTACCCCAACAAAGGACAGTGCTGTTCATAACAGTACCCCAACAAAGGACAGTATTATCCATAACTGTACCCCAATAAAGGACAGTGCTGTCCATAACTGTACCCCAACAAAGGACAGTGTACCAATAACTGTACCTCAGCAAAGGACATTGCTGTCCATATCTGTACCCCAACAAAGGACAGTGTACCAATAACTGTACCCAACAAAGGACAGTGCTGTCCATAACTGTACCCCAACAAAGGACAGTGTACCAATAACTGTACCCCAACAAAGGACAGCCCATAACTGTACCCCAACAAAGGACAGTGCTGTCCATAACTGCACTGCAACAAAGGACTGTGTACCAATAACTGTACCCCAACAAAGGACAGTGCTGTCCATAACTGTACCCCAACAAAGGAGAGTGCTGTCCATATCTGTACCCCAACAAAGGACAGTGTACCAATAACTGTACCCCAAGAAAGGACAGTGATGTCCATAACTGTACCCCAGCAAAGGAGAGTGCTGTCCATAACTGTCCTGCAACAAAGGACAGTGTACCAATAACTGTACCCCAACAAAGGACAGTGCTGCCATAACTGTACCCCAACACAGGACAGTGCTGTTCATAACTGTACCCCAACAAAGGACAGTGTACCAATAACTGTACCCCAACAAAGGACAGTGCTGCCCATAACTGTTCCCCAACAAAGGACAGTGTACCAATAACTGTACCCCAACAAAGGCAGAGCTGTTCATTACTGTACCCCAACAAAGGACAGTGTATCAATGACTGTACCCCAACAAAGGACAGTGCTGAACATAACTGTACCCCAACAAAGGATAGTGTACCAATAACTGTACCCCAACAAAGGACAGTGCTGTCCATAACTGTACTGCAGCAAAGGACAGTGTACCAATAACTGTACCCCAACAAAGGACAGTGCTGTCCATAACTGTACCCCAACAAAGGAGATTGCAGTCCATATCTGTACCCCAACAAAGGACAGTGTACCAATAACTGTACCCCAACAAAGGACAGTGCTGTCCATAACTGTACCCCAGCAAAGGAGAGTGCTGTCCATAACTGTACCCCAACAAAGGACAGTGTACCAATAACTGTACCCAACAAAGGACAGTGCTGCCCATAACTGTACCCAACAAAGGACAGTGCTGTTCATAACTGTACCCCAACAAAGGACAGTGTACCAATAACTGTACCCCAACAAAGGACAGTGCTGCCCATAACTGTACCCCAACAAAGGAGATTGCTGTCCATATCTGTACCCCAACAAAGGACAGTGTACCAATAACTGTACCCCAACAAAGGACAGTGCTGTCCATAACTGTACCCCAACAAAGGAGAGTGGTGTCCATAACTGTACCCCAACAAAGGACAGTGTACCAATAACAGTACCCCAACCAAGGACAGTGCTGTCCATAACTGTACTGCAACAAAGGGGCAGTGCACCAATAACAGTACCCCAACCAAGGACAGTGCTGTTCATAACTGTACCCCAACAAAGAACAGTGTATCAATAACTGTACCCCAACAAAGGACAGTGCTGTCCATAACTGTACCCCAACATAGGGCAGTGCTGTCCATAACTGTACTGCAACAAAGGATAGTGTACCAATAACTGTACCCCAACAAAGGACAGTGCTGTCCATAACTGTACCCCAACAAAGGACAGTGTACCATAACTGTACCCCAACAAAGGACAGTGCTGCCCATAACTCAACCCCAACACAGGACAGTGCTGTCCATAACTGTACCCCAACAAAGGACAGTGTTATCCATAACTGTACCCCAATAAAGGACAGTGCTCTCCATAACTGTATACTAAAAAAGGACAGCGTACCAATAACTGTACCCCAACAAAGGCAGAGCTGTTCATTACTGTACCCCAACAAAGGACAGTGTATCAATGACTGTACCCCAACAAAGGACAGTGCTGAACATAACTGTACCCCAACAAAGGATAGTGTACCAATAACTGTACCCCAACAAAGGACAGTGCTGACCATAACTGTACCCCAACAAAGGACAGTGCTGTCCATAACTGTACCCCAACAAGGGAGATTGCAGTCCATATCTGTACCCCAACAAAGGACAGTGTACCAATAACTGTACCCCAACAAAGGACAGTGCTGTCCATAACTGTACCCCAGCAAAGGAGAGTGCTGTCCATAACTGTACTGCAACAAAGGACATTGTACCAATAACTGTACCCCAACAAAGGACAGTACTGCCCATAACTGTACCCCAACACAGGACAGTGCTGTTCATAACTGTACCCCAACAAAGGACAGTGTACCAATAACTGTACCCCAACAAAGGACAGTGCTGCCCATAACTGTACCGCAACAAATGACAGTGTACCGATAACTGTACCCCAACAAAGGACAGTGCTGTCATAACTGTACCCCAACAAAGGACAGTGTACCAATAACTGTACCCCAACAAAGGACAGTGCTGTCCATAACTGTAGCCCAACAAAGGACAGTGTACCAATAACTGTACCCCAACAAAGGACAGTGTACCAATACCTGTACCCCAACAAAGGACAGTGCTGTCCATAACTGGACCCCAACAAAGGACAGTGCTGTCCATAACTGTACCCCAACAAAGGACAGTGCTGTCCATAACTGTACTGCAGCAAAGGACAGTGTACCAATAACTGTACCCCAACAAAGGACAGGGTACCAATAACTGTACCCCAACAAAGGACAGTGCTGTCCATAACTGTACCCCAACAAAGGTCAGTGTACCAATAACTGTACTGCAACAAAGGACAGTGCTGTCCATAACTGTACCCCAACAAAGGACTGTGTACCAATAACTGTACCCCAACAAAGGACAGGGCTGTCCATAACTGTACCCCAACAAAGGACAGTGTACCAATAACTGTACCCCAACAAAGGACAGTGCTGTCCATAACTGTACCCCAACAAAGGAGATTGCAGTCCATATCTGTACCCCAACAAAGGACAGTGTACCAATAACTGTACCCCAACAAAGGACAGTGCTGTCCATAACTGTACCCCAGCAAAGGAGAGTGCTGTCCATAACTGTACCCCAACAAAGGACAGTGTACCATAACTGTACCCCAACAAAGGACAGTACTGCCCATAACTGAACTCCAACACAGGACAGTGCTGTTCATAACTGTACCCCAACAAAGGACAGTGTACCAATAACTGTACCCAACAAAGGACAGTGCTGCCCATAACTGTACCCCAACAAAGGAGATTGCTGTCCATATCTGTACCCCAACAAAGGACAGTGTACCAATAACGGTACCCCAACAAAGGACAGTGCTGTCCATAACTGTACCCCAACAAAGGAGAGTGGTGTCCATAACTGTACCCCAACAAAGGACAGTGTACCAATAACAGTACCCCAACCAAGGACAGTGCTGTCCATAACTGTACCCCAACAAAGGGCAGTGCACCAATAACAGTACCCCAACAAAGGACAGTGCTGTTCCATAACTGTACCCCAACAAAGGACAGTGTATCAATAACTGTACCCCAACAAAGGACAGTGCTGTCCATAACTGTACACCAACATAGGGCAGTGCTGTCCATAACTGTACTGCAACAAAGGATAGTGTACCAATAACTGTACCCCAACAAAGGACAGTGCTGTCCATAACTGTACCCCAACAAAGGACAGTGTACCAATAACTGTAC
>NW_026868292.1:0-58715 GCF_020745735.1 Hemiscyllium ocellatum
AATCACCGGGAGACATGATTGGGAATGGTCATTCGGTCGCTTGGAGTGACTGAGGTCAGCGATCTCAAACTTTAATCGGTTCAGCGATCTCAAACTTTAATCGGTGAACACACACAGCCCGTTCTTTGCCTGCAGAAGAAAGAAGTTGCAGGAAACCTGCTCACCTGGTCGGAGACGAGAAATGAGAGGCGTTTCAGACATCAATTCCCAAAAGCAGCAGCTATGAGTCCAACAGGAGCGCCACCCGCCCCGCCGGTGGACGCTCGTGCTTCCAAGAAGCCGGTTGGACGACAAACGGGCGAGGAGCAATTTGAAGAACACAGCGCTCCTCAGCGTCATACCACAAGACTGAGAGGCCCCAGTGAGACTTGAACTCACGATCTCTGGTTTACAAGACCAGTGCTCTAACCGCTGAGCTATGGAGCCAGGCGCCAGGTCGCTCAGTGGAACTTGGCTGACTGGTTAACACTGGCTGAGTCAGAACGCTTGGGACACAGGTTCCAATCGACCCTCGCGTCACCGTCTGAACGGTTTGAACATTCTCCCCGTGGGTTTGCTCCGGCTGCTCCGTTACAAAGAAGTGTAGCTTCTGCGGGATTGGCCACGCTTCATTGTCCCATTGTGTACGGTGATTGTGCGGGCTCGGTGGATTAGTCAGCATTCAATGTAGAATGATGCAGTGCGCGGAATGGGCCTGGGTAGATTGCTCTCTGCAGGTCGGTGTTGACGAGATAAGAATATATGAGATTGGTGACAGTGTGGAAACAGGCCCTTCAGCCCAACAAGTCCAAACTGTTTCCAAACTGGAGGGATTCTGTGCTCCTGTGATATCTGAGAATCACCGGGAGACATCATCGGTCAGCGATCTCAAACTGAAATCGGTGAACACACACGGCCCCGTTCTTTGCCTGCAGAACAAAGAAGTTTTTGGATTTCAACTGAACGCTGTAAGTGACAAAAGCAGAAGTTGCAGGAAAGCTCAACTTGACAAAAGTAGCAGCTCTCAGTCCAACAGGGTTATTCGGGAGCGCGTCTCGTTCCTCTGGTGTTTGGGGGTGAAAACTCGCCCTTCCTAAGAAGCCGCTTGGACCATAAACAGGGGTTGAGCGATTCGAACATGGTACTCGTCAGTCGCATACCAAACATTGAAACTGACTGCGGGCTGGCCTGGCAAAGAGGATAAATGCGATGAGGCCCCAGTGAGATTTGAACTCACGCCCTCTGGTTTACGAGACCAGCGCTCTAACCGCTGAGCTATGGAGCCGGGCGAGCGGCCGCCGCGAACCTTTGGCTGATTGGGGTAACAGCCCTCGCGTCACCGTCTGGACAGTTTGAACACTCTCTCTCCCCGTGCGCGCGTGGGTTTGCTCCGGCTGCTCCGGTTACAGAGATGTGCAGCTTCTGCGGGATTGGCCACGCTTCATTGTCCCATTGTGTACGGTGATTGTGCGGGCCCGATGGATTAGTCAGCATTCAATGTACAACGATGCAGTGTGCGGAATGGGTCTGGGTAGACTGCTCTCTGCAGGTCGGTGTTGACGAGATTAGAATAAATTAGATTGGCGACAGTGTGGAAACAGGCCCTTCAGCCCAACAAGTCCACATCAACCCACCCAGACCCGTTTCTCTCTGAATAATGTACCTACGACTAGGGGCAATTTAGAATGGCCAATTCACACGACTTGCACGTCTTTAGACAGTGGGAGCGAACCGGAGCAAACCCACGCAGACTCTGGGCGAATGTGCAAACACGACACAGACAGTCCCCTAAAGCTGGAATCGTGACTGCGTCCCTAGTGCTGTGAGGCAGCAGTGCGAACCACTGAGCGGCGAGTTGGGCGGAATGGCCTGTTTCCAACTGGAGGGATTCTATGCTTCTGTGATAGCTGAGAATCACGGGGAGACATGATTGGGAATGGTCATTCGGTCGCTTGGAGTGACTGAGGTCAGCGATCTCAAACTTTAATCGGTCAGCGATCTCAAACTTTAATCGGTGAACACACACAGCCCCGTTCTTTGCCTGCAGAAGAAAGAAGTTGCAGGAAAACCTGCTCACCTGGTCGGAGACGAGAAATGAGAGGCGTTTCAGACATCAATTCCCAAAAGCAGCAGCTATGAGTCCAACAGGAGCGCCACCCGCCCCGCCGGTGGACGCTCGTGCTTCCAAGAAGCCGGTTGGACGACAAACGGGCGAGGAGCAATTTGAAGAACACAGCGCTCCTCAGCGTCATACCACAAGACTGAGAGGCCCCAGTGAGACTTGAACTCACGATCTCTGGTTTACAAGACCAGTGCTCTAACCGCTGAGCTATGGAGCCAGGCGCCAGGTCGCTCAGTGGAACTTGGCTGACTGGTTAACACTGGCTGAGTCAGAACGCTTGGGACACAGGTTCCAATCGACCCTCGCGTCACCGTCTGAACGGTTTGAACATTCTCCCCGTGGGTTTGCTCCGGCTGCTCCGTTTACAAAGAAGTGTAGCTTCTGCGGGATTGGCCACGCTTCATTGTCCCATTGTGTACGGTGATTGTGCGGGCTCGGTGGATTAGTCAGCATTCAATGTAGAATGATGCAGTGCGCGGAATGGGCCTGGGTAGATTGCTCTCTGCAGGTCGGTGTTGACGAGATAAGAATATATGAGATTGGTGACAGTGTGGAAACAGGCCCTTCAGCCAACAAGTCCAAACTGTTTCCAAACTGGAGGGATTCTGTGCTCCTGTGATATCTGAGAATCACCGGGAGACATCATCGGTCAGCGATCTCAAACTGAAATCGGTGAACACACACGGCCCCGTTCTTTGCCTGCAGAACAAAGAAGTTTTTGGATTTCAACTGAACGCTGTAAGTGACAAAAGCAGAAGTTGCAGGAAAGCTCAACTTGACAAAAGTAGCAGCTCTCAGTCCAACAGGGTTATTCGGGAGCGCGTCGCGTTCCTCTGGTGTTTGGGGGTGAAAACTCGCCCTTCCTCAGAAGCCGCTTGGACCATAAACAGGCGTTGAGCGATTCGAACATGGTACTCGTCAGTCGCATACCAAACATTGAAACTGACTGCGGGCTGGCCTGGCAAAGAGGATAAATGCGATGAGGCCCCAGTGAGATTTGAACTCACGCCCTCTGGTTTACGAGACCAGCGCTCTAACCGCTGAGCTATGGAGCCGGGCGAGCGGCCGCCGCGAACCTTTGGCTGATTGGGTAACAGCCCTCGCGTCACCGTCTGGACAGTTTGAACACTCTCTCTCCCCGTGCGCGCGTGGGTTTGCTCCGGCTGCTCCGGTTACAGAGATGTGCAGCTTCTGCGGGATTGGCCATGCTTCATTGTCCCATTGTGTACGGTGATTGTGCGGGCTCGATGGATTAGTCAGCATTCAATGTACAACGATGCAGTGTGCGGAATGGGTCTGGGTAGACTGCTCTCTGCAGGTCGGTGTTGACGAGATTAGAATAAATTAGATTGGCGACAGTGTGGAAACAGGCCCTTCAGCCCAACAAGTCCACATCAACCCACCCAGACCCGTTTCTCTCTGAATAATGTACCTACGACTAGGGGCAATTTAGAATGGCCAATTCACACGACTTGCACGTCTTTAGACAGTGGAGCGAACCGGAGCAAACCCACGCAGACTCTGGGCGAATGTGCAAACACGACACAGACAGTCCCCTAAAGCTGGAATCGTGACTGCGTCCCTAGTGCTGTGAGGCAGCAGTGCGAACCACTGAGCGGCTAGTTGGGCGGAATGGCCTGTTTCCAAACTGGAGGGATTCTATGCTTCTGTGATAGCTGAGAATCACCGGGAGACATGATTGGGAATGGTCATTCGGTCGCTTGGAGTGACTGAGGTCAGCGATCTCAAACTTTAATCGGTTCAGCGATCTCAAACTTTAATCGGTGAACACACACAGCCCCGTTCTTTGCCTGCAGAAGAAAGAAGTTGCAGGAAAACCTGCTCACCTGGTCGGAGACGAGAAATGAGAGGCGTTTCAGACATCAATTCCCAAAAGCAGCAGCTATGAGTCCAACAGGAGCGCCACCCGCCCCGCCGGTGGACGCTCGTGCTTCCAAGAAGCCGGTTGGACGACAAACGGGCGAGGAGCAATTTGAAGAACACAGCGCTCCTCAGCGTCATACCACAAGACTGAGAGGCCCCAGTGAGATTTGAACTCACGACCTCTGGTTTACAAGACCAGTGCTCTAACCGCTGAGCTATGGAGCCAGGCGCCAGGTCGCTCAGTGGAACTTGGCTGACTGGTTAACACTGGCTGAGTCAGAACGCTTGGGACACAGGTTCCAATCGACCCTCGCGTCACCGTCTGAACGGTTTGAACATTCTCCCCGTGGGTTTGCTCCGGCTGCTCCGTTTACAAAGAAGTGTAGCTTCTGCGGGATTGGCCACGCTTCATTGTCCCATTGTGTACGGTGATTGTGCGGGCTCGGTGGATTAGTCAGCATTCAATGTAGAATGATGCAGTGCGCGGAATGGGCCTGGGTAGATTGCTCTCTGCAGGTCGGTGTTGACGAGATAAGAATATATGAGATTGGTGACAGTGTGGAAACAGGCCCTTCAGCCCAACAAGTCCAAACTGTTTCCAAACTGGAGGGATTCTGTGCTCCTGTGATATCTGAGAATCACCGGGAGACATCATCGGTCAGCGATCTCAAACTGAAATCGGTGAACACACACGGCCCCGTTCTTTGCCTGCAGAACAAAGAAGTTTTTGGATTTCAACTGAACGCTGTAAGTGACAAAAGCAGAAGTTGCAGGAAAGCTCAACTTGACAAAGTAGCAGCTCTCAGTCCAACAGGGTTATTCGGGAGCGCGTCTCGTTCCTCTGGTGTTTGGGGGTGAAAACTCGCCCTTCCTCAGAAGCCGCTTGGACCATAAACAGGCGTTGAGCGATTCGAACATGGTACTCGTCAGTCGCATACCAAACATTGAAACTGACTGCGGGCTGGCCTGGCAAAGAGGATAAATGCGATGAGGCCCCAGTGAGATTTGAACTCACGCCCTCTGGTTTACGAGACCAGCGCTCTAACCGCTGAGCTATGGAGCCGGGCGAGCGGCCGCCGCGAACCTTTGGCTGATTGGGTAACAGCCCTCGCGTCACCGTCTGGACAGTTTGAACACTCTCTCTCCCCGTGCGCGCGTGGGTTTGCTCCGGCTGCTCCGGTTACAGAGATGTGCAGCTTCTGCGGGATTGGCCACGCTTCATTGTCCCATTGTGTACGGTGATTGTGCGGGCTCGGTGGATTAGTCAGCATTCAATGTACAACGATGCAGTGTGCGGAATGGGTCTGGGTAGACTGCTCTCTGCAGGTCGGTGTTGACGAGATTAGAATAAATTAGATTGGCGACAGTGTGGAAACAGGCCCTTCAGCCCAACAAGTCCACATCAACCCACCCAGACCCGTTTCTCTCTGAATAATGTACCTACGACTAGGGGCAATTTAGAATGGCCAATTCACACGACTTGCACGTCTTCAGACAGTGGGAGCGAACCAGAGCAAACCCACGCAGACTCTGGGCGAATGTGCAAACACGACACAGACAGTCCCCTAAAGCTGGAATCGTGACTGCGTCCCTAGTGCTGTGAGGCAGCAGTGCGAACCACTGAGCGGCTAGTTGGGCGGAATGGCCTGTTTCCAAACTGGAGGGATTCTATGCTTCTGTGATAGCTGAGAATCACCGGGAGACATGATTGGGAATGGTCATTCGGTCGCTTGGAGTGACTGAGGTCAGCGATCTCAAACTTTAATCGGTTCAGCGATCTCAAACTTTAATCGGTGAACACACACAGCCCCGTTCTTTGCCTGCAGAAGAAAGAAGTTGCAGGAAAACCTGCTCACCTGGTCGGAGACGAGAAATGAGAGGCGTTTCAGACATCAATTCCCAAAAGCAGCAGCTATGAGTCCAACAGGAGCGCCACCCGCCCCGCCGGTGGACGCTCGTGCTTCCAAGAAGCCGGTTGGACGACAAACGGGCGAGGAGCAATTTGAAGAACACAGCGCTCCTCAGCGTCATACCACAAGACTGAGAGGCCCCAGTGAGATTTGAACTCACGACCTCTGGTTTACAAGACCAGTGCTCTAACCGCTGAGCTATGGAGCCAGGCGCCAGGTCGCTCAGCGGAACTTGGCTGACTGGTTAACACTGGCTGAGTCAGAACGCTTGGGACACAGGTTCCAATCGACCCTCGCGTCACCGTCTGAACGGTTTGAACATTCTCCCCGTGGGTTTGCTCCGGCTGCTCCGTTTACAAAGAAGTGTAGCTTCTGCGGGATTGGCCACGCTTCATTGTCCCATTGTGTACGGTGATTGTGCGGGCTCGGTGGATTAGTCAGCATTCAATGTAGAATGATGCAGTGCGCGGAATGGGCCTGGGTAGATTGCTCTCTGCAGGTCGGTGTTGACGAGATAAGAATATATGAGATTGGTGACAGTGTGGAAACAGGCCCTTCAGCCCAACAAGTCCAAACTGTTTCCAAACTGGAGGGATTCTGTGCTCCTGTGATATCTGAGAATCACCGGGAGACATCATCGGTCAGCGATCTCAAACTGAAATCGGTGAACACACACGGCCCCGTTCTTTGCCTGCAGAACAAAGAAGTTTTTGGATTTCAACTGAACGCTGTAAGTGACAAAAGCAGAAGTTGCAGGAAAGCTCAACTTGACAAAAGTAGCAGCTCTCAGTCCAACAGGGTTATTCGGGAGCGCGTCGCGTACCTCTGGTGTTTGGGGGTGAAAACTCGCCCTTCCTCAGAAGCCGCTTGGACCATAAACAGGCGTTGAGCGATTCGAACATGGTACTCGTCAGTCGCATACCAAACATTGAAACTGACTGCGGGCTGGCCTGGCAAAGAGGATAAATGCGATGAGGCCCCAGTGAGATTTGAACTCACGCCCTCTGGTTTACGAGACCAGCGCTCTAACCGCTGAGCTATGGAGCCGGGCGAGCGGCCGCCGCGAACCTTTGGCTGATTGGGTAACAGCCCTCGCGTCACCGTCTGGACAGTTTGAACACTCTCTCTCCCCGTGCGCGCGTGGGTTTGCTCCGGCTGCTCCGGTTACAGAGATGTGCAGCTTCTGCGGGATTGGCCATGCTTCATTGTCCCATTGTGTACGGTGATTGTGCGGGCTCGATGGATTAGTCAGCATTCAATGTACAACGATGCAGTGTGCGGAATGGGTCTGGGTAGACTGCTCTCTGCAGGTCGGTGTTGACGAGATTAGAATAAATTAGATTGGCGACAGTGTGGAAACAGGCCCTTCAGCCCAACAAGTCCACATCAACCCACCCAGACCCGTTTCTCTCTGAATAATGTACCTACGACTAGGGGCAATTTAGAATGGCCAATTCACACGACTTGCACGTCTTTAGACAGTGGGAGCGAACCGGCGCAAACCCACGCAGACTCTGGGCGAATGTGCAAACACGACACAGACAGTCCCCTAAAGCTGGAATCGTGACTGCGTCCCTAGTGCTGTGAGGCAGCAGTGCGAACCACTGAGCGGCTAGTTGGGCGGAATGGCCTGTTTCCAAACTGGAGGGATTCTATGCTTCTGTGATAGCTGAGAATCACCGGGAGACATGATTGGGAATGGTCATTCGGTCGCTTGGAGTGACTGAGGTCAGCGATCTCAAACTTTAATCGGTTCAGCGATCTCAAACTTTAATCGGTGAACACACACAGCCCCGTTCTTTGCCTGCAGAAGAAAGAAGTTGCAGGAAAACCTGCTCACCTGGTCGGAGACGAGAAATGAGAGGCGTTTCAGACATCAATTCCCAAAAGCAGCAGCTATGAGTCCAACAGGAGCGCCACCCGCCCCGCCGGTGGACGCTCGTGCTTCCAAGAAGCCGGTTGGACGACAAACGGGCGAGGAGCAATTTGAAGAACACAGCGCTCCTCAGCGTCATACCACAAGACTGAGAGGCCCCAGTGAGATTTGAACTCACGACCTCTGGTTTACAAGACCAGTGCTCTAACCGCTGAGCTATGGAGCCAGGCGCCAGGTCGCTCAGCGGAACTTGGCTGACTGGTTAACACTGGCTGAGTCAGAACGCTTGGGACACAGGTTCCAATCGACCCTCGCGTCACCGTCTGAACGGTTTGAACATTCTCCCCGTGGGTTTGCTCCGGCTGCTCCGTTTACAAAGAAGTGTAGCTTCTGCGGGATTGGCCACGCTTCATTGTCCCATTGTGTACGGTGATTGTGCGGGCTCGGTGGATTAGTCAGCATTCAATGTAGAATGATGCAGTGCGCGGAATGGGCCTGGGTAGATTGCTCTCTGCAGGTCGGTGTTGACGAGATAAGAATATATGAGATTGGTGACAGTGTGGAAACAGGCCCTTCAGCCCAACAAGTCCAAACTGTTTCCAAACTGGAGGGATTCTGTGCTCCTGTGATATCTGAGAATCACCGGGAGACATCATCGGTCAGCGATCTCAAACTGAAATCGGTGAACACACACGGCCCCGTTCTTTGCCTGCAGAACAAAGAAGTTTTTGGATTTCAACTGAACGCTGTAAGTGACAAAAGCAGAAGTTGCAGGAAAGCTCAACTTGACAAAAGTAGCAGCTCTCAGTCCAACAGGGTTATTCGGGAGCGCGTCTCGTACCTCTGGTGTTTGGGGGTGAAAACTCGCCCTTCCTCAGAAGCCGCTTGGACCATAAACAGGCGTTGAGCGATTCGAACATGGTACTCGTCAGTCGCATACCAAACATTGAAACTGACTGCGGGCTGGCCTGGCAAAGAGGATAAATGCGATGAGGCCCCAGTGAGATTTGAACTCACGCCCTCTGGTTTACGAGACCAGCGCTCTAACCGCTGAGCTATGGAGCCGGGCGAGCGGCCGCCGCGAACCTTTGGCTGATTGGGTAACAGCCCTCGCGTCACCGTCTGGACAGTTTGAACACTCTCTCTCCCCGTGCGCGCGTGGGTTTGCTCCGGCTGCTCCGGTTACAGAGATGTGCAGCTTCTGCGGGATTGGCCATGCTTCATTGTCCCATTGTGTACGGTGATTGTGCGGGCCCGATGGATTAGTCAGCATTCAATGTACAACGATGCAGTGTGCGGAATGGGTCTGGGTAGACTGCTCTCTGCAGGTCGGTGTTGACGAGATTAGAATAAATTAGATTGGCGACAGTGTGGAAACAGGCCCTTCAGCCCAACAAGTCCACATCAACCCACCCAGACCCGTTTCTCTCTGAATAATGTACCTACGACTAGGGGCAATTTAGAATGGCCAATTCACACGACTTGCACGTCTTTAGACAGTGGGAGCGAACCGGAGCAAACCCACGCAGACTCTGGGCGAATGTGCAAACACGACACAGACAGTCCCCTAAAGCTGGAATCGTGACTGCGTCCCTAGTGCTGTGAGGCAGCAGTGCGAACCACTGAGCGGCTAGTTGGGCGGAATGGCCTGTTTCCAAACTGGAGGGATTCTATGCTTCTGTGATAGCTGAGAATCACCGGGAGACATGATTGGGAATGGTCATTCGGTCGCTTGGAGTGACTGAGGTCAGCGATCTCAAACTTTAATCGGTTCAGCGATCTCAAACTTTAATCGGTGAACACACACAGCCCCGTTCTTTGCCTGCAGAAGAAAGAAGTTGCAGGAAAACCTGCTCACCTGGTCGGAGACGAGAAATGAGAGGCGTTTCAGACATCAATTCCCAAAAGCAGCAGCTATGAGTCCAACAGGAGCGCCACCCGCCCCGCCGGTGGACGCTCGTGCTTCCAAGAAGCCGGTTGGACGACAAACGGGCGAGGAGCAATTTGAAGAACACAGCGCTCCTCAGCGTCATACCACAAGACTGAGAGGCCCCAGTGAGATTTGAACTCACGACCTCTGGTTTACAAGACCAGTGCTCTAACCGCTGAGCTATGGAGCCAGGCGCCAGGTCGCTCAGCGGAACTTGGCTGACTGGTTAACACTGGCTGAGTCAGAACGCTTGGGACACAGGTTCCAATCGACCCTCGCGTCACCGTCTGAACGGTTTGAACATTCTCCCCGTGGGTTTGCTCCGGCTGCTCCGTTTACAAAGAAGTGTAGCTTCTGCGGGATTGGCCACGCTTCATTGTCCCATTGTGTACGGTGATTGTGCGGGCTCGGTGGATTAGTCAGCATTCAATGTAGAATGATGCAGTGCGCGGAATGGGCCTGGGTAGATTGCTCTCTGCAGGTCGGTGTTGACGAGATAAGAATATATGAGATTGGTGACAGTGTGGAAACAGGCCCTTCAGCCCAACAAGTCCAAACTGTTTCCAAACTGGAGGGATTCTGTGCTCCTGTGATATCTGAGAATCACCGGGAGACATCATCGGTCAGCGATCTCAAACTGAAATCGGTGAACACACACGGCCCCGTTCTTTGCCTGCAGAACAAAGAAGTTTTTGGATTTCAACTGAACGCTGTAAGTGACAAAAGCAGAAGTTGCAGGAAAGCTCAACTTGACAAAAGTAGCAGCTCTCAGTCCAACAGGGTTATTCGGGAGCGCGTCGCGTACCTCTGGTGTTTGGGGGTGAAAACTCGCCCTTCCTCAGAAGCCGCTTGGACCATAAACAGGCGTTGAGCGATTCGAACATGGTACTCGTCAGTCGCATACCAAACATTGAAACTGACTGCGGGCTGGCCTGGCAAAGAGGATAAATGCGATGAGGCCCCAGTGAGATTTGAACTCACGCCCTCTGGTTTACGAGACCAGCGCTCTAACCGCTGAGCTATGGAGCCGGGCGAGCGGCCGCCGCGAACCTTTGGCTGATTGGGTAACAGCCCTCGCGTCACCGTCTGGACAGTTTGAACACTCTCTCTCCCCGTGCGCGCGTGGGTTTGCTCCGGCTGCTCCGGTTACAGAGATGTGCAGCTTCTGCGGGATTGGCCATGCTTCATTGTCCCATTGTGTACGGTGATTGTGCGGGCCCGATGGATTAGTCAGCATTCAATGTACAACGATGCAGTGTGCGGAATGGGTCTGGGTAGACTGCTCTCTGCAGGTCGGTGTTGACGAGATTAGAATAAATTAGATTGGCGACAGTGTGGAAACAGGCCCTTCAGCCCAACAAGTCCACATCAACCCACCCAGACCCGTTTCTCTCTGAATAATGTACCTACGACTAGGGGCAATTTAGAATGGCCAATTCACACGACTTGCACGTCTTTAGACAGTGGGAGCGAACCGGAGCAAACCCACGCAGACTCTGGGCGAATGTGCAAACACGACACAGACAGTCCCCTAAAGCTGGAATCGTGACTGCGTCCCTAGTGCTGTGAGGCAGCAGTGCGAACCACTGAGCGGCTAGTTGGGCGGAATGGCCTGTTTCCAAACTGGAGGGATTCTATGCTTCTGTGATAGCTGAGAATCACCGGGAGACATGATTGGGAATGGTCATTCGGTCGCTTGGAGTGACTGAGGTCAGCGATCTCAAACTTTAATCGGTTCAGCGATCTCAAACTTTAATCGGTGAACACACACAGCCCCGTTCTTTGCCTGCAGAAGAAAGAAGTTGCAGGAAAACCTGCTCACCTGGTCGGAGACGAGAAATGAGAGGCGTTTCAGACATCAATTCCCAAAAGCAGCAGCTATGAGTCCAACAGGAGCGCCACCCGCCCCGCCGGTGGACGCTCGTGCTTCCAAGAAGCCGGTTGGACGACAAACGGGCGAGGAGCAATTTGAAGAACACAGCGCTCCTCAGCGTCATACCACAAGACTGAGAGGCCCCAGTGAGATTTGAACTCACGACCTCTGGTTTACAAGACCAGTGCTCTAACCGCTGAGCTATGGAGCCAGGCGCCAGGTCGCTCAGCGGAACTTGGCTGACTGGTTAACACTGGCTGAGTCAGAACGCTTGGGACACAGGTTCCAATCGACCCTCGCGTCACCGTCTGAACGGTTTGAACATTCTCCCCGTGGGTTTGCTCCGGCTGCTCCGTTTACAAAGAAGTGTAGCTTCTGCGGGATTGGCCACGCTTCATTGTCCCATTGTGTACGGTGATTGTGCGGGCTCGGTGGATTAGTCAGCATTCAATGTAGAATGATGCAGTGCGCGGAATGGGCCTGGGTAGATTGCTCTCTGCAGGTCGGTGTTGACGAGATAAGAATATATGAGATTGGTGACAGTGTGGAAACAGGCCCTTCAGCCCAACAAGTCCAAACTGTTTCCAAACTGGAGGGATTCTGTGCTCCTGTGATATCTGAGAATCACCGGGAGACATCATCGGTCAGCGATCTCAAACTGAAATCGGTGAACACACACGGCCCCGTTCTTTGCCTGCAGAACAAAGAAGTTTTTGGATTTCAACTGAACGCTGTAAGTGACAAAAGCAGAAGTTGCAGGAAAGCTCAACTTGACAAAAGTAGCAGCTCTCAGTCCAACAGGGTTATTCGGGAGCGCGTCGCGTACCTCTGGTGTTTGGGGGTGAAAACTCGCCCTTCCTCAGAAGCCGCTTGGACCATAAACAGGCGTTGAGCGATTCGAACATGGTACTCGTCAGTCGCATACCAAACATTGAAACTGACTGCGGGCTGGCCTGGCAAAGAGGATAAATGCGATGAGGCCCCAGTGAGATTTGAACTCACGCCCTCTGGTTTACGAGACCAGCGCTCTAACCGCTGAGCTATGGAGCCGGGCGAGCGGCCGCCGCGAACCTTTGGCTGATTGGGTAACAGCCCTCGCGTCACCGTCTGGACAGTTTGAACACTCTCTCTCCCCGTGCGCGCGTGGGTTTGCTCCGGCTGCTCCGGTTACAGAGATGTGCAGCTTCTGCGGGATTGGCCACGCTTCATTGTCCCATTGTGTACGGTGATTGTGCGGGCTCGGTGATTAGTCAGCATTCAATGTACAACGATGCAGTGTGCGGAATGGGTCTGGGTAGACTGCTCTCTGCAGGTCGGTGTTGACGAGATTAGAATAAATTAGATTGGCGACAGTGTGGAAACAGGCCCTTCAGCCCAACAAGTCCACATCAACCCACCCAGACCCGTTTCTCTCTGAATAATGTACCTACGACTAGGGGCAATTTAGAATGGCCAATTCACACGACTTGCACGTCTTTAGACAGTGGGAGCGAACCGGAGCAAACCCACGCAGACTCTGGGCGAATGTGCAAACACGACACAGACAGTCCCCTAAAGCTGGAATCGTGACTGCGTCCCTAGTGCTGTGAGGCAGCAGTGCGAACCACTGAGCGGCGAGTTGGGCGGAATGGCCTGTTTCCAAACTGGAGGGATTCTATGCTTCTGTGATAGCTGAGAATCACCGGGAGACATGATTGGGAATGGTCATTCGGTCGCTTGGAGTGACTGAGGTCAGCGATCTCAAACTTTAATCGGTTCAGCGATCTCAAACTTTAATCGGTGAACACACACAGCCCCGTTCTTTGCCTGCAGAAGGAAGAAGTTGCAGGAAAACCTGCTCACCTGGTCGGAGACGAGAAATGAGAGGCGTTTCAGACATCAATTCCCAAAAGCAGCAGCTATCAGACCAACAGGAGCGCCACTCACCCGGCCGGTAGAAGCTCATGCTTCCAAGAAGCCGGTTGGACGACAAACGGGCGAGGAGCAATTTGAACAACACAGCGCTCCTCAGCATCATACCACAAGACTACGAGGCCCCAGTGAGATTTGAACTCACGATCTCTGTTTTACAAGACCAGTGCTCTAACCGCTGAGCTATGGAGCCAGGCGCCAGGTCGCTCAGCGGAACTTGGCTGACTGGTTAACACTGGCTGAGTCAGAACGCTTGGGACACAGGTTCCAATCGACCCTCGCGTCACCGTCTGAACGGTTTGAACATTCTCCCCGTGGGTTTGCTCCGGCTGCTCCGTTTACAAAGAAGTGTAGCTTCTGCGGGATTGGCCACGCTTCATTGTCCCATTGTGTACGGTGATTGTGCGGGCTCGGTGGATTAGTCAGCATTCAATGTAGAATGATGCAGTGCGCGGAATGGGCCTGGGTAGATTGCTCTCTGCAGGTCGGTGTTGACGAGATAAGAATATATGAGATTGGTGACAGTGTGGAAACAGGCCCTTCAGCCCAACAAGTCCAAACTGTTTCCAAACTGGAGGGATTCTGTGCTCCTGTGATATCTGAGAATCACCGGGAGACATAATCGGTCAGCGATCTCAAACTGAAATCGGTGAACACACACGGCCCCGTTCTTTGCCTGCAGAACAAAGAAGATTTTGGATTTCAACTGAACGCTGTAAGTGACAAAAGCAGAAGTTGCAGGAAAGCTCAACTTGACAAAAGTAGCAGCTCTCAGTCCAACAGGGTTATTCGGGAGCGCGTCTCGTTCCACTGGTGTTTGGGGGTGAAAACTCGCCCTTCCTAAGAAGCCGCTTGGGACACAGGTTCCAATCGACCCTCGCGTCACCGTCTGAACGGTTTGAACATTCTCCCCGTGGGTTTGCTCCGGCTGCTCCGTTTACAAAGAAGTGTAGCTTCTGCGGGATTGGCCACGCTTCATTGTCCCATTGTGTACGGTGATTGTGCGGGCTCGGTGGATTAGTCAGCATTCAATGTAGAATGATGCAGTGCGCGGAATGGGCCTGGGTAGATTGCTCTCTGCAGGTCGGTGTTGACGAGATAAGAATATATGAGATTGGTGACAGTGTGGAAACAGGCCCTTCAGCCCAACAAGTCCAAACTGTTTCCAAACTGGAGGGATTCTGTGCTCCTGTGATATCTGAGAATCACCGGGAGACATCATCGGTCAGCGATCTCAAACTGAAATCGGTGAACACACACGGCCCCGTTCTTTGCCTGCAGAACAAAGAAGTTTTTGGATTTCAACTGAACGCTGTAAGTGACAAAAGCAGAAGTTGCAGGAAAGCTCAACTTGACAAAAGTAGCAGCTCTCAGTCCAACAGGGTTATTCGGGAGCGCGTCGCGTTCCTCTGGTGTTTGGGGGTGAAAACTCGCCCTTCCTAAGAAGCCGCTTGGACCATAAACAGGCGTTGAGCGATTCGAACATGGTACTCGTCAGTCGCATACCAAACATTGAAACTGACTGCGGGCTGGCCTGGCAAAGAGGATAAATGCGATGAGGCCCCAGTGAGATTTGAACTCACGCCCTCTGGTTTACGAGACCAGTGCTCTAACCGCTGAGCTATGGAGCCGGGCGAGCGGCCGCCGCGAACCTTTGGCTGATTGGGTAACAGCCCTCGCGTCACCGTCTGGACAGTTTGAACACTCTCTCTCCCCGTGCGCGCGTGGGTTTGCTCCGGCTGCTCCGGTGACAGAGATGTGCAGCTTCTGCGGGATTGGCCATGCTTCATTGTCCCATTGTGTACGGTGATTGTGCGGGCTCGGTGGATTAGTCAGCATTCAATGTACAACGATGCAGTGTGCGGAATGGGTCTGGGTAGACTGCTCTCTGCAGGTCGGTGTTGACGAGATTAGAATAAATTAGATTGGCGACAGTGTGGAAACAGGCCCTTCAGCCCAACAAGTCCACATCAACCCACCCAGACCCGTTTCTCTCTGAATAATGTACCTACGACTAGGGGCAATTTAGAATGGCCAATTCACACGACTTGCACGTCTTTAGACAGTGGGAGCGAACCGGAGCAAACCCACGCAGACTCTGGGCGAATGTGCAAACACGACACAGACAGTCCCCTAAAGCTGGAATCGTGACTGCGTCCCTAGTGCTGTGAGGCAGCAGTGCGAACCACTGAGCGGCTAGTTGGGCGGAATGGCCTGTTTCCAAACTGGAGGGATTCTATGCTTCTGTGATAGCTGAGAATCACCGGGAGACATGATTGGGAATGGTCATTCGGTCGCTTGGAGTGACTGAGGTCAGCGATCTCAAACTTTAATCGGTGAACACACACAGCCCCGTTCTTTGCCTGCAGAAGAAAGAAGTTGCAGGAAAACCTGCTCACCTGGTCGGAGACGAGAAATGAGAGGCGTTTCAGACATCAATTCCCAAAAGCAGCAGCTAGGAGTCCAACAGGAGCGCCACCCGCCCCGCCGGTGGACGCTCGTGCTTCCAAGAAGCCGGTTGGACGACAAACGGGCGAGGAGCAATTTGAAGAACACAGCGCTCCTCAGCGTCATACCACAAGACTGAGAGGCCCCAGTGAGATTTGAACTCACGACCTCTGGTTTACAAGACCAGTGCTCTAACCGCTGAGCTATGGAGCCAGGCGCCAGGTTGCTCAGCGGAACTTGGCTGACTGGTTAACACTGGCTGAGTCAGAACGCTTGGGACACAGGTTCCAATCGACCCTCGCGTCACCGTCTGAACGGTTTGAACATTCTCCCCGTGGGTTTGCTCCGGCTGCTCCGTTTACAAAGAAGTGTAGCTTCTGCGGGATTGGCCACGCTTCATTGTCCCATTGTGTACGGTGATTGTGCGGGCTCGGTGGATTAGTCAGCATTCAATGTAGAATGATGCAGTGCGCGGAATGGGCCTGGGTAGATTGCTCTCTGCAGGTCGGTGTTGACGAGATAAGAATATATGAGATTGGTGACAGTGTGGAAACAGGCCCTTCAGCCCAACAAGTCCAAACTGTTTCCAAACTGGAGGGATTCTGTGCTCCTGTGATATCTGAGAATCACCGGGAGACATAATCGGTCAGCGATCTCAAACTGAAATCGGTGAACACACACGGCCCCGTTCTTTGCCTGCAGAACAAAGAAGTTTTTGGATTTCAACTGAACGCTGTAAGTGACAAAAGCAGAAGTTGCAGGAAAGCTCAACTTGACAAAAGTAGCAGCTCTCAGTCCAACAGGGTTATTCGGGAGCGCGTCGCGTTCCTCTGGTGTTTGGGGGTGAAAACTCGCCCTTCCTCAGAAGCCGCTTGGACCATAAACAGGCGTTGAGCGATTCGAACATGGTACTCGTCAGTCGCATACCAAACATTGAAACTGACTGCGGGCTGGCCTGGCAAAGAGGATAAATGCGATGAGGCCCCAGTGAGATTTGAACTCACGCCCTCTGGTTTACGAGACCAGCGCTCTAACCGCTGAGCTATGGAGCCGGGCGAGCGGCCGCCGCGAACCTTTGGCTGATTGGGTAACAGCCCTCGCGTCACCGTCTGGACAGTTTGAACACTCTCTCTCCCCGTGCGCGCGTGGGTTTGCTCCGGCTGCTCCGGTTACAGAGATGTGCAGCTTCTGCGGGATTGGCCATGCTTCATTGTCCCATTGTGTACGGTGATTGTGCGGGCCCGATGGATTAGTCAGCATTCAATGTACAACGATGCAGTGTGCGGAATGGGTCTGGGTAGACTGCTCTCTGCAGGTCGGTGTTGACGAGATTAGAATAAATTAGATTGGCGACAGTGTGGAAACAGGCCCTTCAGCCCAACAAGTCCACATCAACCCACCCAGACCCGTTTCTCTCTGAATAATGTACCTACGACTAGGGGCAATTTAGAATGGCCAATTCACACGACTTGCACGTCTTTAGACAGTGGGAGCGAACCGGAGCAAACCCACGCAGACTCTGGGCGAATGTGCAAACACGACACAGACAGTCCCCTAAAGCTGGAATCGTGACTGCGTCCCTAGTGCTGTGAGGCAGCAGTGCGAACCACTGAGCGGCGAGTTGGGCGGAATGGCCTGTTTCCAAACTGGAGGGATTCTATGCTTCTGTGATAGCTGAGAATCACCGGAGACATGATTGGGAATGGTCATTCGGTCGCTTGGAGTGACTGAGGTCAGCGATCTCAAACTTTAATCGGTTCAGCGATCTCAAACTTTAATCGGTGAACACACACAGCCCCGTTCTTTGCCTGCAGAAGGAAGAAGTTGCAGGAAAACCTGCTCACCTGGTCGGAGACGAGAAATGAGAGGCGTTTCAGACATCAATTCCCAAAAGCAGCAGCTATGAGTCCAACAGGAGCGCCACCCGCCCCGCCGGTGGACGCTCGTGCTTCCAAGAAGCCGGTTGGACGACAAACGGGCGAGGAGCAATTTGAACAACACAGCGCTCCTCAGCATCATACCACAAGACTACGAGGCCCCAGTGAGATTTGAACTCACGACCTCTGGTTTACAAGACCAGTGCTCTAACCGCTGAGCTATGGAGCCAGGCGCCAGGTTGCTCAGCGGAACTTGGCTGACTGGTTAACACTGGCTGAGTCAGAACGCTTGGGACACAGGTTCCAATCGACCCTCGCGTCACCGTCTGAACGGTTTGAACATTCTCCCCGTGGGTTTGCTCCGGCTGCTCCGTTTACAAAGAAGTGTAGCTTCTGCGGGATTGGCCACGCTTCATTGTCCCATTGTGTACGGTGATTGTGCGGGCTCGGTGGATTAGTCAGCATTCAATGTAGAATGATGCAGTGCGCGGAATGGGCCTGGGTAGATTGCTCTCTGCAGGTCGGTGTTGACGAGATAAGAATATATGAGATTGGTGACAGTGTGGAAACAGGCCCTTCAGCCCAACAAGTCCAAACTGTTTCCAAACTGGAGGGATTCTGTGCTCCTGTGATATCTGAGAATCACCGGGAGACATCATCGGTCAGCGATCTCAAACTGAAATCGGTGAACACACACGGCCCCGTTCTTTGCCTGCAGAACAAAGAAGTTTTTGGATTTCAACTGAACGCTGTAAGTGACAAAAGCAGAAGTTGCAGGAAAGCTCAACTTGACAAAAGTAGCAGCTCTCAGTCCAACAGGGTTATTCGGGAGCGCGTCGCGTTCCTCTGGTGTTTGGGGGTGAAAACTCGCCCTTCCTCAGAAGCCGCTTGGACCATAAACAGGCGTTGAGCGATTCGAACATGGTACTCGTCAGTCGCATACCAAACATTGAAACTGACTGCGGGCTGGCCTGGCAAAGAGGATAAATGCGATGAGGCCCCAGTGAGATTTGAACTCACGCCCTCTGGTTTACGAGACCAGCGCTCTAACCGCTGAGCTATGGAGCCGGGCGAGCGGCCGCCGCGAACCTTTGGCTGATTGGGTAACAGCCCTCGCGTCACCGTCTGGACAGTTTGAACACTCTCTCTCCCCGTGCGCGCGTGGGTTTGCTCCGGCTGCTCCGGTGACAGAGATGTGCAGCTTCTGCGGGATTGGCCATGCTTCATTGTCCCATTGTGTACGGTGATTGTGCGGGCCCGATGGATTAGTCAGCATTCAATGTACAACGATGCAGTGTGCGGAATGGGTCTGGGTAGACTGCTCTCTGCAGGTCGGTGTTGACGAGATTAGAATAAATTAGATTGGCGACAGTGTGGAAACAGGCCCTTCAGCCCAACAAGTCCACATCAACCCACCCAGACCCGTTTCTCTCTGAATAATGTACCTACGACTAGGGGCAATTTAGAATGGCCAATTCACACGACTTGCACGTCTTTAGACAGTGGGAGCGAACCGGAGCAAACCCACGCAGACTCTGGGCGAATGTGCAAACACGACACAGACAGTCCCCTAAAGCTGGAATCGTGACTGCGTCCCTAGTGCTGTGAGGCAGCAGTGCGAACCACTGAGCGGCTAGTTGGGCGGAATGGCCTGTTTCCAAACTGGAGGGATTCTATGCTTCTGTGATAGCTGAGAATCACCGGGAGACATGATTGGGAATGGTCATTCGGTCGCTTGGAGTGACTGAGGTCAGCGATCTCAAACTTTAATCGGTGAACACACACAGCCCCGTTCTTTGCCTGCAGAAGAAAGAAGTTGCAGGAAAACCTGCTCACCTGGTCGGAGACGAGAAATGAGAGGCGTTTCAGACATCAATTCCCAAAAGCAGCAGCTAGGAGTCCAACAGGAGCGCCACCCGCCCCGCCGGTGGACGCTCGTGCTTCCAAGAAGCCGGTTGGACGACAAACGGGCGAGGAGCAATTTGAAGAACACAGCGCTCCTCAGCGTCATACCACAAGACTGAGAGGCCCCAGTGAGATTTGAACTCACGACCTCTGGTTTACAAGACCAGTGCTCTAACCGCTGAGCTATGGAGCCAGGCGCCAGGTCGCTCAGCGGAACTTGGCTGACTGGTTAACACTGGCTGAGTCAGAACGCTTGGGACACAGGTTCCAATCGACCCTCGCGTCACCGTCTGAACGGTTTGAACATTCTCCCCGTGGGTTTGCTCCGGCTGCTCCGTTTACAAAGAAGTGTAGCTTCTGCGGGATTGGCCACGCTTCATTGTCCCATTGTGTACGGTGATTGTGCGGGCTCGGTGGATTAGTCAGCATTCAATGTAGAATGATGCAGTGCGCGGAATGGGCCTGGGTAGATTGCTCTCTGCAGGTCGGTGTTGACGAGATAAGAATATATGAGATTGGTGACAGTGTGGAAACAGGCCCTTCAGCCCAACAAGTCCAAACTGTTTCCAAACTGGAGGGATTCTGTGCTCCTGTGATATCTGAGAATCACCGGGAGACATCATCGGTCAGCGATCTCAAACTGAAATCGGTGAACACACACGGCCCCGTTCTTTGCCTGCAGAACAAAGAAGTTTTTGGATTTCAACTGAACGCTGTAAGTGACAAAAGCAGAAGTTGCAGGAAAGCTCAACTTGACAAAAGTAGCAGCTCTCAGTCCAACAGGGTTATTCGGGAGCGCGTCGCGTTCCTCTGGTGTTTGGGGGTGAAAACTCGCCCTTCCTCAGAAGCCGCTTGGACCATAAACAGGCGTTGAGCGATTCGAACATGGTACTCGTCAGTCGCATACCAAACATTGAAACTGACTGCGGGCTGGCCTGGCAAAGAGGATAAATGCGATGAGGCCCCAGTGAGATTTGAACTCACGCCCTCTGGTTTACGAGACCAGCGCTCTAACCGCTGAGCTATGGAGCCGGGCGAGCGGCCGCCGCGAACCTTTGGCTGATTGGGTAACAGCCCTCGCGTCACCGTCTGGACAGTTTGAACACTCTCTCTCCCCGTGCGCGCGTGGGTTTGCTCCGGCTGCTCCGGTTACAGAGATGTGCAGCTTCTGCGGGATTGGCCATGCTTCATTGTCCCATTGTGTACGGTGATTGTGCGGGCCCGATGGATTAGTCAGCATTCAATGTACAACGATGCAGTGTGCGGAATGGGTCTGGGTAGACTGCTCTCTGCAGGTCGGTGTTGACGAGATTAGAATAAATTAGATTGGCGACAGTGTGGAAACAGGCCCTTCAGCCCAACAAGTCCACATCAACCCACCCAGACCCGTTTCTCTCTGAATAATGTACCTACGACTAGGGGCAATTTAGAATGGCCAATTCACACGACTTGCACGTCTTTAGACAGTGGGAGCGAACCGGAGCAAACCCACGCAGACTCTGGGCGAATGTGCAAACACGACACAGACAGTCCCCTAAAGCTGGAATCGTGACTGCGTCCCTAGTGCTGTGAGGCAGCAGTGCGAACCACTGAGCGGCGAGTTGGGCGGAATGGCCTGTTTCCAAACTGGAGGGATTCTATGCTTCTGTGATAGCTGAGAATCACCGGGAGACATGATTGGGAATGGTCATTCGGTCGCTTGGAGTGACTGAGGTCAGCGATCTCAAACTTTAATCGGTTCAGCGATCTCAAACTTTAATCGGTGAACACACACAGCCCCGTTCTTTGCCTGCAGAAGGAAGAAGTTGCAGGAAAACCTGCTCACCTGGTCGGAGACGAGAAATGAGAGGCGTTTCAGACATCAATTCCCAAAAGCAGCAGCTATCAGACCAACAGGAGCGCCACTCACCCGGCCGGTAGAAGCTCATGCTTCCAAGAAGCCGGTTGGACGACAAACGGGCGAGGAGCAATTTGAACAACACAGCGCTCCTCAGCATCATACCACAAGACTACGAGGCCCCAGTGAGATTTGAACTCACGATCTCTGGTTTACAAGACCAGTGCTCTAACCGCTGAGCTATGGAGCCAGGCGCCAGGTCGCTCAGCGGAACTTGGCTGACTGGTTAACACTGGCTGAGTCAGAACGCTTGGGACACAGGTTCCAATCGACCCTCGCGTCACCGTCTGAACGGTTTGAACATTCTCCCCGTGGGTTTGCTCCGGCTGCTCCGTTTACAAAGAAGTGTAGCTTCTGCGGGATTGGCCACGCTTCATTGTCCCATTGTGTACGGTGATTGTGCGGGCTCGGTGGATTAGTCAGCATTCAATGTAGAATGATGCAGTGCGCGGAATGGGCCTGGGTAGATTGCTCTCTGCAGGTCGGTGTTGACGAGATAAGAATATATGAGATTGGTGACAGTGTGGAAACAGGCCCTTCAGCCCAACAAGTCCAAACTGTTTCCAAACTGGAGGGATTCTGTGCTCCTGTGATATCTGAGAATCACCGGGAGACATAATCGGTCAGCGATCTCAAACTGAAATCGGTGAACACACACGGCCCCGTTCTTTGCCTGCAGAACAAAGAAGTTTTTGGATTTCAACTGAACGCTGTAAGTGACAAAAGCAGAAGTTGCAGGAAAGCTCAACTTGACAAAAGTAGCAGCTCTCAGTCCAACAGGGTTATTCGGGAGCGCGTCTCGTTCCTCTGGTGTTGGGGGTGAAAACTCGCCCTTCCTAAGAAGCCGCTTGGGACACAGGTTCCAATCGACCCTCGCGTCACCGTCTGAACGGTTTGAACATTCTCCCCGTGGGTTTGCTCCGGCTGCTCCGTTTACAAAGAAGTGTAGCTTCTGCGGGATTGGCCACGCTTCATTGTCCCATTGTGTACGGTGATTGTGCGGGCTCGGTGGATTAGTCAGCATTCAATGTTGAATGATGCAGTGCGCGGAATGGGCCTGGGTAGATTGCTCTCTGCAGGTCGGTGTTGACGAGATAAGAATATATGAGATTGGTGACAGTGTGGAAACAGGCCCTTCAGCCCAACAAGTCCAAACTGTTTCCAAACTGGAGGGATTCTGTGCTCCTGTGATATCTGAGAATCACCGGGAGACATCATCGGTCAGCGATCTCAAACTGAAATCGGTGAACACACACGGCCCCGTTCTTGCCTGCAGAACAAAGAAGTTTTTGGATTTCAACTGAACGCTGTAAGTGACAAAAGCAGAAGTTGCAGGAAAGCTCAACTTGACAAAAGTAGCAGCTCTCAGTCCAACAGGGTTATTCGGGAGCGCGTCTCGTTCCTCTGGTGTTTGGGGGTGAAAACTCGCCCTTCCTAAGAAGCCGCTTGGACCATAAACAGGCGTTGAGCGATTCGAACATGGTACTCGTCAGTCGCATACCAAACATTGAAACTGACTGCGGGCTGGCCTGGCAAAGAGGATAAATGCGATGAGGCCCCAGTGAGATTTGAACTCACGCCCTCTGGTTTACGAGACCAGTGCTCTAACCGCTGAGCTATGGAGCCGGGCGAGCGGCCGCCGCGAACCTTTGGCTGATTGGGTAACAGCCCTCGCGTCTGGACAGTTTGAACACTCTCTCTCCCCGTGCGCGCGTGGGTTTGCTCCGGCTGCTCCGGTGACAGAGATGTGCAGCTTCTGCGGGATTGGCCATGCTTCATTGTCCCATTGTGTACGGTGATTGTGCGGGCCCGATGGATTAGTCAGCATTCAATGTACAACGATGCAGTGTGCGGAATGGGTCTGGGTAGACTGCTCTCTGCAGGTCGGTGTTGACGAGATTAGAATAAATTAGATTGGCGACAGTGTGGAAACAGGCCCTTCAGCCCAACAAGTCCACATCAACCCACCCAGACCCGTTTCTCTCTGAATAATGTACCTACGACTAGGGGCAATTTAGAATGGCCAATTCACACGACTTGCACGTCTTTAGACAGTGGGAGCGAACCGGAGCAAACCCACGCAGACTCTGGGCGAATGTGCAAACACGACACAGACAGTCCCCTAAAGCTGGAATCGTGACTGCGTCCCTAGTGCTGTGAGGCAGCAGTGCGAACCACTGAGCGGCTAGTTGGGCGGAATGGCCTGTTTCCAAACTGGAGGGATTCTATGCTTCTGTGATAGCTGAGAATCACCGGGAGACATGATTGGGAATGGTCATTCGGTCGCTTGGAGTGACTGAGGTCAGCGATCTCAAACTTTAATCGGTGAACACACACAGCCCCGTTCTTTGCCTGCAGAAGAAAGAAGTTGCAGGAAAACCTGCTCACCTGGTCGGAGACGAGAAATGAGAGGCGTTTCAGACATCAATTCCCAAAAGCAGCAGCTAGGAGTCCAACAGGAGCGCCACCCGCCCCGCCGGTGGACGCTCGTGCTTCCAAGAAGCCGGTTGGACGACAAACGGGCGAGGAGCAATTTGAAGAACACAGCGCTCCTCAGCGTCATACCACAAGACTGAGAGGCCCCAGTGAGATTTGAACTCACGACCTCTGGTTTACAAGACCAGTGCTCTAACCGCTGAGCTATGGAGCCAGGCGCCAGGTCGCTCAGCGGAACTTGGCTGACTGGTTAACACTGGCTGAGTCAGAACGCTTGGGACACAGGTTCCAATCGACCCTCGCGTCACCGTCTGAACGGTTTGAACATTCTCCCCGTGGGTTTGCTCCGGCTGCTCCGTTTACAAAGAAGTGTAGCTTCTGCGGGATTGGCCACGCTTCATTGTCCCATTGTGTACGGTGATTGTGCGGGCTCGGTGGATTAGTCAGCATTCAATGTAGAATGATGCAGTGCGCGGAATGGGCCTGGGTAGATTGCTCTCTGCAGGTCGGTGTTGACGAGATAAGAATATATGAGATTGGTGACAGTGTGGAAACAGGCCCTTCAGCCCAACAAGTCCAAACTGTTTCCAAACTGGAGGGATTCTGTGCTCCTGTGATATCTGAGAATCACCGGGAGACATCATCGGTCAGCGATCTCAAACTGAAATCGGTGAACACACACGGCCCCGTTCTTTGCCTGCAGAACAAAGAAGTTTTTGGATTTCAACTGAACGCTGTAAGTGACAAAAGCAGAAGTTGCAGGAAAGCTCAACTTGACAAAAGTAGCAGCTCTCAGTCCAACAGGGTTATTCGGGAGCGCGTCGCGTTCCTCTGGTGTTTGGGGGTGAAAACTCGCCCTTCCTCAGAAGCCGCTTGGACCATAAACAGGCGTTGAGCGATTCGAACATGGTACTCGTCAGTCGCATACCAAACATTGAAACTGACTGCGGCTGGCCTGGCAAAGAGGATAAATGCGATGAGGCCCCAGTGAGATTTGAACTCACGCCCTCTGGTTTACGAGACCAGCGCTCTAACCGCTGAGCTATGGAGCCGGGCGAGCGGCCGCCGCGAACCTTTGGCTGATTGGGTAACAGCCCTCGCGTCACCGTCTGGACAGTTTGAACACTCTCTCTCCCCGTGCGCGCGTGGGTTTGCTCCGGCTGCTCCGGTTACAGAGATGTGCAGCTTCTGCGGGATTGGCCATGCTTCATTGTCCCATTGTGTACGGTGATTGTGCGGGCCGATGGATTAGTCAGCATTCAATGTACAACGATGCAGTGTGCGGAATGGGTCTGGGTAGACTGCTCTCTGCAGGTCGGTGTTGACGAGATTAGAATAAATTAGATTGGCGACAGTGTGGAAACAGGCCCTTCAGCCCAACAAGTCCACATCAACCCACCCAGACCCGTTTCTCTCTGAATAATGTACCTACGACTAGGGGCAATTTATAATGGCCAATTCACACGACTTGCACGTCTTTAGACAGTGGGAGCGAACCGGAGCAAACCCACGCAGACTCTGGGCGAATGTGCAAACACGACACAGACAGTCCCCTAAAGCTGGAATCGTGACTGCGTCCCTAGTGCTGTGAGGCAGCAGTGCGAACCACTGAGCGGCTAGTTGGGCGGAATGGCCTGTTTCCAAACTGGAGGGATTCTATGCTTCTGTGATAGCTGAGAATCACCGGGAGACATGATTGGGAATGGTCATTCGGTCGCTTGGAGTGACTGAGGTCAGCGATCTCAAACTTTAATCGGTTCAGCGATCTCAAACTTTAATCGGTGAACACACACAGCCCCGTTCTTTGCCTGCAGAAGAAAGAAGTTGCAGGAAAACCTGCTCACCTGGTCGGAGACGAGAAATGAGAGGCGTTTCAGACATCAATTCCCAAAAGCAGCAGCTATGAGTCCAACAGGAGCGCCACCCGCCCCGCCGGTGGACGCTCGTGCTTCCAAGAAGCCGGTTGGACGACAAACGGGCGAGGAGCAATTTGAAGAACACAGCGCTCCTCAGCGTCATACCACAAGACTGAGAGGCCCCAGTGAGATTTGAACTCACGACCTCTGGTTTACAAGACCAGTGCTCTAACCGCTGAGCTATGGAGCCAGGCGCCAGGTCGCTCAGCGGAACTTGGCTGACTGGTTAACACTGGCTGAGTCAGAACGCTTGGGACACAGGTTCCAATCGACCCTCGCGTCACCGTCTGAACGGTTTGAACATTCTCCCCGTGGGTTTGCTCCGGCTGCTCCGTTTACAAAGAAGTGTAGCTTCTGCGGGATTGGCCACGCTTCATTGTCCCATTGTGTACGGTGATTGTGCGGGCTCGGTGGATTAGTCAGCATTCAATGTAGAATGATGCAGTGCGCGGAATGGGCCTGGGTAGATTGCTCTCTGCAGGTCGGTGTTGACGAGATAAGAATATATGAGATTGGTGACAGTGTGGAAACAGGCCCTTCAGCCCAACAAGTCCAAACTGTTTCCAAACTGGAGGGATTCTGTGCTCCTGTGATATCTGAGAATCACCGGGAGACATCATCGGTCAGCGATCTCAAACTGAAATCGGTGAACACACACGGCCCCGTTCTTTGCCTGCAGAACAAAGAAGTTTTTGGATTTCAACTGAACGCTGTAAGTGACAAAAGCAGAAGTTGCAGGAAAGCTCAACTTGACAAAAGTAGCAGCTCTCAGTCCAACAGGGTTATTCGGGAGCGCGTCGCGTACCTCTGGTGTTTGGGGGTGAAAACTCGCCCTTCCTCAGAAGCCGCTTGGACCATAAACAGGCGTTGAGCGATTCGAACATGGTACTCGTCAGTCGCATACCAAACATTGAAACTGACTGCGGGCTGGCCTGGCAAAGAGGATAAATGCGATGAGGCCCCAGTGAGATTTGAACTCACGCCCTCTGGTTTACGAGACCAGCGCTCTAACCGCTGAGCTATGGAGCCGGGCGAGCGGCCGCCGCGAACCTTTGGCTGATTGGGTAACAGCCCTCGCGTCACCGTCTGGACAGTTTGAACACTCTCTCTCCCCGTGCGCGCGTGGGTTTGCTCCGGCTGCTCCGGTTACAGAGATGTGCAGCTTCTGCGGGATTGGCCATGCTTCATTGTCCCATTGTGTACGGTGATTGTGCGGGCTCGATGGATTAGTCAGCATTCAATGTACAACGATGCAGTGTGCGGAATGGGTCTGGGTAGACTGCTCTCTGCAGGTCGGTGTTGACGAGATTAGAATAAATTAGATTGGCGACAGTGTGGAAACAGGCCCTTCAGCCCAACAAGTCCACATCAACCCACCCAGACCCGTTTCTCTCTGAATAATGTACCTACGACTAGGGGCAATTTAGAATGGCCAATTCACACGACTTGCACGTCTTTAGACAGTGGGAGCGAACCGGAGCAAACCCACGCAGACTCTGGGCGAATGTGCAAACACGACACAGACAGTCCCCTAAAGCTGGAATCGTGACTGCGTCCCTAGTGCTGTGAGGCAGCAGTGCGAACCACTGAGCGGCTAGTTGGGCGGAATGGCCTGTTTCCAAACTGGAGGGATTCTATGCTTCTGTGATAGCTGAGAATCACCGGGAGACATGATTGGGAATGGTCATTCGGTCGCTTGGAGTGACTGAGGTCAGCGATCTCAAACTTTAATCGGTTCAGCGATCTCAAACTTTAATCGGTGAACACACACAGCCCCGTTCTTTGCCTGCAGAAGAAAGAAGTTGCAGGAAAACCTGCTCACCTGGTCGGAGACGAGAAATGAGAGGCGTTTCAGACATCAATTCCCAAAAGCAGCAGCTATGAGTCCAACAGGAGCGCCACCCGCCCCGCCGGTGGACGCTCGTGCTTCCAAGAAGCCGGTTGGACGACAAACGGGCGAGGAGCAATTTGAAGAACACAGCGCTCCTCAGCGTCATACCACAAGACTGAGAGGCCCCAGTGAGATTTGAACTCACGATCTCTGGTTTACAAGACCAGTGCTCTAACCGCTGAGCTATGGAGCCAGGCGCCAGGTCGCTCAGCGGAACTTGGCTGACTGGTTAACACTGGCTGAGTCAGAACGCTTGGGACACAGGTTCCAATCGACCCTCGCGTCACCGTCTGAACGGTTTGAACATTCTCCCCGTGGGTTTGCTCCGGCTGCTCCGTTACAAAGAAGTGTAGCTTCTGCGGGATTGGCCACGCTTCATTGTCCCATTGTGTACGGTGATTGTGCGGGCTCGGTGGATTAGTCAGCATTCAATGTAGAATGATGCAGTGCGCGGAATGGGCCTGGGTAGATTGCTCTCTGCAGGTCGGTGTTGACGAGATAAGAATATATGAGATTGGTGACAGTGTGGAAACAGGCCCTTCAGCCCAACAAGTCCAAACTGTTTCCAAACTGGAGGGATTCTGTGCTCCTGTGATATCTGAGAATCACCGGGAGACATCATCGGTCAGCGATCTCAAACTGAAATCGGTGAACACACACGGCCCCGTTCTTTGCCTGCAGAACAAAGAAGTTTTTGGATTTCAACTGAACGCTGTAAGTGACAAAAGCAGAAGTTGCAGGAAAGCTCAACTTGACAAAAGTAGCAGCTCTCAGTCCAACAGGGTTATTCGGGAGCGCGTCGCGTACCTCTGGTGTTTGGGGGTGAAAACTCGCCCTTCCTCAGAAGCCGCTTGGACCATAAACAGGCGTTGAGCGATTCGAACATGGTACTCGTCAGTCGCATACCAAACATTGAAACTGACTGCGGGCTGGCCTGGCAAAGAGGATAAATGCGATGAGGCCCCAGTGAGATTTGAACTCACGCCCTCTGGTTTACGAGACCAGCGCTCTAACCGCTGAGCTATGGAGCCGGGCGAGCGGCCGCCGCGAACCTTGGCTGATTGGGTAACAGCCCTCGCGTCACCGTCTGGACAGTTTGAACACTCTCTCTCCCCGTGCGCGCGTGGGTTTGCTCCGGCTGCTCCGGTTACAGAGATGTGCAGCTTCTGCGGGATTGGCCATGCTTCATTGTCCCATTGTGTACGGTGATTGTGCGGGCTCGATGGATTAGTCAGCATTCAATGTACAACGATGCAGTGTGCGGAATGGGTCTGGGTAGACTGCTCTCTGCAGGTCGGTGTTGACGAGATTAGAATAAATTAGATTGGCGACAGTGTGGAAACAGGCCCTTCAGCCCAACAAGTCCACATCAACCCACCCAGACCCGTTTCTCTCTGAATAATGTACCTACGACTAGGGGCAATTTAGAATGGCCAATTCACACGACTTGCACGTCTTTAGACAGTGGGAGCGAACCGGAGCAAACCCACGCAGACTCTGGGCGAATGTGCAAACACGACACAGACAGTCCCCTAAAGCTGGAATCGTGACTGCGTCCCTAGTGCTGTGAGGCAGCAGTGCGAACCACTGAGCGGCTAGTTGGGCGGAATGGCCTGTTTCCAAACTGGAGGGATTCTATGCTTCTGTGATAGCTGAGAATCACCGGAGACATGATTGGGAATGGTCATTCGGTCGCTTGGAGTGACTGAGGTCAGCGATCTCAAACTTTAATCGGTTCAGCGATCTCAAACTTTAATCGGTGAACACACACAGCCCCGTTCTTTGCCTGCAGAAGAAAGAAGTTGCAGGAAAACCTGCTCACCTGGTCGGAGACGAGAAATGAGAGGCGTTTCAGACATCAATTCCCAAAAGCAGCAGCTATGAGTCCAACAGGAGCGCCACCCGCCCCGCCGGTGGACGCTCGTGCTTCCAAGAAGCCGGTTGGACGACAAACGGGCGAGGAGCAATTTGAAGAACACAGCGCTCCTCAGCGTCATACCACAAGACTGAGAGGCCCCAGTGAGATTTGAACTCACGACCTCTGGTTTACAAGACCAGTGCTCTAACCGCTGAGCTATGGAGCCAGGCGCCAGGTCGCTCAGCGGAACTTGGCTGACTGGTTAACACTGGCTGAGTCAGAACGCTTGGGACACAGGTTCCAATCGACCCTCGCGTCACCGTCTGAACGGTTTGAACATTCTCCCCGTGGGTTTGCTCCGGCTGCTCCGTTTACAAAGAAGTGTAGCTTCTGCGGGATTGGCCACGCTTCATTGTCCCATTGTGTACGGTGATTGTGCGGGCTCGGTGGATTAGTCAGCATTCAATGTAGAATGATGCAGTGCGCGGAATGGGCCTGGGTAGATTGCTCTCTGCAGGTCGGTGTTGACGAGATAAGAATATATGAGATTGGTGACAGTGTGGAAACAGGCCCTTCAGCCCAACAAGTCCAAACTGTTTCCAAACTGGAGGGATTCTGTGCTCCTGTGATATCTGAGAATCACCGGGAGACATCATCGGTCAGCGATCTCAAACTGAAATCGGTGAACACACACGGCCCCGTTCTTTGCCTGCAGAACAAAGAAGTTTTGGATTTCAACTGAACGCTGTAAGTGACAAAAGCAGAAGTTGCAGGAAAGCTCAACTTGACAAAAGTAGCAGCTCTCAGTCCAACAGGGTTATTCGGGAGCGCGTCGCGTTCCTCTGGTGTTTGGGGGTGAAAACTCGCCCTTCCTCAGAAGCCGCTTGGACCATAAACAGGCGTTGAGCGATTCGAACATGGTACTCGTCAGTCGCATACCAAACATTGAAACTGACTGCGGGCTGGCCTGGCAAAGAGGATAAATGCGATGAGGCCCCAGTGAGATTTGAACTCACGCCCTCTGGTTTACGAGACCAGCGCTCTAACCGCTGAGCTATGGAGCCGGGCGAGCGGCCGCCGCGAACCTTTGGCTGATTGGGTAACAGCCCTCGCGTCACCGTCTGGACAGTTTGAACACTCTCTCTCCCCGTGCGCGCGTGGGTTTGCTCCGGCTGCTCCGGTTACAGAGATGTGCAGCTTCTGCGGGATTGGCCATGCTTCATTGTCCCATTGTGTACGGTGATTGTGCGGGCTCGATGGATTAGTCAGCATTCAATGTACAACGATGCAGTGTGCGGAATGGGTCTGGGTAGACTGCTCTCTGCAGGTCGGTGTTGACGAGATTAGAATAAATTAGATTGGCGACAGTGTGGAAACAGGCCCTTCAGCCCAACAAGTCCACATCAACCCACCCAGACCCGTTTCTCTCTGAATAATGTACCTACGACTAGGGGCAATTTAGAATGGCCAATTCACACGACTTGCACGTCTTTAGACAGTGGGAGCGAACCGGAGCAAACCCACGCAGACTCTGGGCGAATGTGCAAACACGACACAGACAGTCCCCTAAAGCTGGAATCGTGACTGCGTCCCTAGTGCTGTGAGGCAGCAGTGCGAACCACTGAGCGGCTAGTTGGGCGGAATGGCCTGTTTCCAAACTGGAGGGATTCTATGCTTCTGTGATAGCTGAGAATCACCGGGAGACATGATTGGGAATGGTCATTCGGTCGCTTGGAGTGACTGAGGTCAGCGATCTCAAACTTTAATCGGTTCAGCGATCTCAAACTTTAATCGGTGAACACACACAGCCCCGTTCTTTGCCTGCAGAAGAAAGAAGTTGCAGGAAAACCTGCTCACCTGGTCGGAGACGAGAAATGAGAGGCGTTTCAGACATCAATTCCCAAAAGCAGCAGCTATGAGTCCAACAGGAGCGCCACCCGCCCCGCCGGTGGACGCTCGTGCTTCCAAGAAGCCGGTTGGACGACAAACGGGCGAGGAGCAATTTGAAGAACACAGCGCTCCTCAGCGTCATACCACAAGACTGAGAGGCCCCAGTGAGATTTGAACTCACGACCTCTGGTTTACAAGACCAGTGCTCTAACCGCTGAGCTATGGAGCCAGGCGCCAGGTCGCTCAGCGGAACTTGGCTGACTGGTTAACACTGGCTGAGTCAGAACGCTTGGGACACAGGTTCCAATCGACCCTCGCGTCACCGTCTGAACGGTTTGAACATTCTCCCCCGTGGGTTTGCTCCGGCTGCTCCGTTTACAAAGAAGTGTAGCTTCTGCGGGATTGGCCACGCTTCATTGTCCCATTGTGTACGGTGATTGTGCGGGCTCGGTGGATTAGTCAGCATTCAATGTAGAATGATGCAGTGCGCGGAATGGGCCTGGGTAGATTGCTCTCTGCAGGTCGGTGTTGACGAGATAAGAATATATGAGATTGGTGACAGTGTGGAAACAGGCCCTTCAGCCCAACAAGTCCAAACTGTTTCCAAACTGGAGGGATTCTGTGCTCCTGTGATATCTGAGAATCACCGGGAGACATCATCGGTCAGCGATCTCAAACTGAAATCGGTGAACACACACGGCCCCGTTCTTTGCCTGCAGAACAAAGAAGTTTTTGGATTTCAACTGAACGCTGTAAGTGACAAAAGCAGAAGTTGCAGGAAAGCTCAACTTGACAAAAGTAGCAGCTCTCAGTCCAACAGGGTTATTCGGGAGCGCGTCGCGTACCTCTGGTGTTTGGGGGTGAAAACTCGCCCTTCCTCAGAAGCCGCTTGGACCATAAACAGGCGTTGAGCGATTCGAACATGGTACTCGTCAGTCGCATACCAAACATTGAAACTGACTGCGGGCTGGCCTGGCAAAGAGGATAAATGCGATGAGGCCCCAGTGAGATTTGAACTCACGCCCTCTGGTTTACGAGACCAGCGCTCTAACCGCTGAGCTATGGAGCCGGGCGAGCGGCCGCCGCGAACCTTTGGCTGATTGGGTAACAGCCCTCGCGTCACCGTCTGGACAGTTTGAACACTCTCTCTCCCCGTGCGCGCGTGGGTTTGCTCCGGCTGCTCCGGTTACAGAGATGTGCAGCTTCTGCGGGATTGGCCATGCTTCATTGTCCCATTGTGTACGGTGATTGTGCGGGCTCGATGGATTAGTCAGCATTCAATGTACAACGATGCAGTGTGCGGAATGGGTCTGGGTAGACTGCTCTCTGCAGGTCGGTGTTGACGAGATTAGAATAAATTAGATTGGCGACAGTGTGGAAACAGGCCCTTCAGCCCAACAAGTCCACATCAACCCACCCAGACCCGTTTCTCTCTGAATAATGTACCTACGACTAGGGGCAATTTAGAATGGCCAATTCACACGACTTGCACGTCTTTAGACAGTGGGAGCGAACCGGAGCAAACCCACGCAGACTCTGGGCGAATGTGCAAACACGACACAGACAGTCCCCTAAAGCTGGAATCGTGACTGCGTCCCTAGTGCTGTGAGGCAGCAGTGCGAACCACTGAGCGGCTAGTTGGGCGGAATGGCCTGTTTCCAAACTGGAGGGATTCTATGCTTCTGTGATAGCTGAGAATCACCGGGAGACATGATTGGGAATGGTCATTCGGTCGCTTGGAGTGACTGAGGTCAGCGATCTCAAACTTTAATCGGTTCAGCGATCTCAAACTTTAATCGGTGAACACACACAGCCCCGTTCTTTGCCTGCAGAAGAAAGAAGTTGCAGGAAAACCTGCTCACCTGGTCGGAGACGAGAAATGAGAGGCGTTTCAGACATCAATTCCCAAAAGCAGCAGCTATGAGTCCAACAGGAGCGCCACCCGCCCCGCCGGTGGACGCTCGTGCTTCCAAGAAGCCGGTTGGACGACAAACGGGCGAGGAGCAATTTGAAGAACACAGCGCTCCTCAGCGTCATACCACAAGACTGAGAGGCCCCAGTGAGATTTGAACTCACGACCTCTGGTTTACAAGACCAGTGCTCTAACCGCTGAGCTATGGAGCCAGGCGCCAGGTCGCTCAGCGGAACTTGGCTGACTGGTTAACACTGGCTGAGTCAGAACGCTTGGGACACAGGTTCCAATCGACCCTCGCGTCACCGTCTGAACGTTTTGAACATTCTCCCCGTGGGTTTGCTCCGGCTGCTCCGTTTACAAAGAAGTGTAGCTTCTGCGGGATTGGCCACGCTTCATTGTCCCATTGTGTACGGTGATTGTGCGGGCTCGGTGGATTAGTCAGCATTCAATGTAGAATGATGCAGTGCGCGGAATGGGCCTGGGTAGATTGCTCTCTGCAGGTCGGTGTTGACGAGATAAGAATATATGAGATTGGTGACAGTGTGGAAACAGGCCCTTCAGCCCAACAAGTCCAAACTGTTTCCAAACTGGAGGGATTCTGTGCTCCTGTGATATCTGAGAATCACCGGGAGACATCATCGGTCAGCGATCTCAAACTGAAATCGGTGAACACACACGGCCCCGTTCTTTGCCTGCAGAACAAAGAAGTTTTTGGATTTCAACTGAACGCTGTAAGTGACAAAAGCAGAAGTTGCAGGAAAGCTCAACTTGACAAAAGTAGCAGCTCTCAGTCCAACAGGGTTATTCGGGAGCGCGTCGCGTACCTCTGGTGTTTGGGGGTGAAAACTCGCCCTTCCTCAGAAGCCGCTTGGACCATAAACAGGCGTTGAGCGATTCGAACATGGTACTCGTCAGTCGCATACCAAACATTGAAACTGACTGCGGGCTGGCCTGGCAAAGAGGATAAATGCGATGAGGCCCCAGTGAGATTTGAACTCACGCCCTCTGGTTTACGAGACCAGCGCTCTAACCGCTGAGCTATGGAGCCGGGCGAGCGGCCGCCGCGAACCTTTGGCTGATTGGGTAACAGCCCTCGCGTCACCGTCTGGACAGTTTGAACACTCTCTCTCCCCGTGCGCGCGTGGGTTTGCTCCGGCTGCTCCGGTTACAGAGATGTGCAGCTTCTGCGGGATTGGCCATGCTTCATTGTCCCATTGTGTACGGTGATTGTGCGGGCTCGATGGATTAGTCAGCATTCAATGTACAACGATGCAGTGTGCGGAATGGGTCTGGGTAGACTGCTCTCTGCAGGTCGGTGTTGACGAGATTAGAATAAATTAGATTGGCGACAGTGTGGAAACAGGCCCTTCAGCCCAACAAGTCCACATCAACCCACCCAGACCCGTTTCTCTCTGAATAATGTACCTACGACTAGGGCAATTTAGAATGGCCAATTCACACGACTTGCACGTCTTTAGACAGTGGGAGCGAACCGGAGCAAACCCACGCAGACTCTGGGCGAATGTGCAAACACGACACAGACAGTCCCCTAAAGCTGGAATCGTGACTGCGTCCCTAGTGCTGTGAGGCAGCAGTGCGAACCACTGAGCGGCTAGTTGGGCGGAATGGCCTGTTTCCAAACTGGAGGGATTCTATGCTTCTGTGATAGCTGAGAATCACCGGGAGACATGATTGGGAATGGTCATTCGGTCGCTTGGAGTGACTGAGGTCAGCGATCTCAAACTTTAATCGGTTCAGCGATCTCAAACTTTAATCGGTGAACACACACAGCCCCGTTCTTTGCCTGCAGAAGAAAGAAGTTGCAGGAAAACCTGCTCACCTGGTCGGAGACGAGAAATGAGAGGCGTTTCAGACATCAATTCCCAAAAGCAGCAGCTATGAGTCCAACAGGAGCGCCACCCGCCCCGCCGGTGGACGCTCGTGCTTCCAAGAAGCCGGTTGGACGACAAACGGGCGAGGAGCAATTTGAAGAACACAGCGCTCCTCAGCGTCATACCACAAGACTGAGAGGCCCCAGTGAGATTTGAACTCACGACCTCTGGTTTACAAGACCAGTGCTCTAACCGCTGAGCTATGGAGCCAGGCGCCAGGTCGCTCAGCGGAACTTGGCTGACTGGTTAACACTGGCTGAGTCAGAACGCTTGGGACACAGGTTCCAATCGACCCTCGCGTCACCGTCTGAACGGTTTGAACATTCTCCCCGTGGGTTTGCTCCGGCTGCTCCGTTTACAAAGAAGTGTAGCTTCTGCGGGATTGGCCACGCTTCATTGTCCCATTGTGTACGGTGATTGTGCGGGCTCGGTGGATTAGTCAGCATTCAATGTAGAATGATGCAGTGCGCGGAATGGGCCTGGGTAGATTGCTCTCTGCAGGTCGGTGTTGACGAGATAAGAATATATGAGATTGGTGACAGTGTGGAAACAGGCCCTTCAGCCCAACAAGTCCAAACTGTTTCCAAACTGGAGGGATTCTGTGCTCCTGTGATATCTGAGAATCACCGGGAGACATCATCGGTCAGCGATCTCAAACTGAAATCGGTGAACACACACGGCCCCGTTCTTTGCCTGCAGAACAAAGAAGTTTTTGGATTTCAACTGAACGCTGTAAGTGACAAAAGCAGAAGTTGCAGGAAAGCTCAACTTGACAAAAGTAGCAGCTCTCAGTCCAACAGGGTTATTCGGGAGCGCGTCGCGTACCTCTGGTGTTTGGGGGTGAAAACTCGCCCTTCCTCAGAAGCCGCTTGGACCATAAACAGGCGTTGAGCGATTCGAACATGGTACTCGTCAGTCGCATACCAAACATTGAAACTGACTGCGGGCTGGCCTGGCAAAGAGGATAAATGCGATGAGGCCCCAGTGAGATTTGAACTCACGCCCTCTGGTTTACGAGACCAGCGCTCTAACCGCTGAGCTATGGAGCCGGGCGAGCGGCCGCCGCGAACCTTTGGCTGATTGGGTAACAGCCCTCGCGTCACCGTCTGGACAGTTTGAACACTCTCTCTCCCCGTGCGCGCGTGGGTTTGCTCCGGCTGCTCCGGTTACAGAGATGTGCAGCTTCTGCGGGATTGGCCATGCTTCATTGTCCCATTGTGTACGGTGATTGTGCGGGCTCGATGGATTAGTCAGCATTCAATGTACAACGATGCAGTGTGCGGAATGGGTCTGGGTAGACTGCTCTCTGCAGGTCGGTGTTGACGAGATTAGAATAAATTAGATTGGCGACAGTGTGGAAACAGGCCCTTCAGCCCAACAAGTCCACATCAACCCACCCAGACCCGTTTCTCTCTGAATAATGTACCTACGACTAGGGGCAATTTAGAATGGCCAATTCACACGACTTGCACGTCTTTAGACAGTGGGAGCGAACCGGAGCAAACCCACGCAGACTCTGGGCGAATGTGCAAACACGACACAGACAGTCCCCTAAAGCTGGAATCGTGACTGCGTCCCTAGTGCTGTGAGGCAGCAGTGCGAACCACTGAGCGGCTAGTTGGGCGGAATGGCCTGTTTCCAAACTGGAGGGATTCTATGCTTCTGTGATAGCTGAGAATCACCGGGAGACATGATTGGGAATGGTCATTCGGTCGCTTGGAGTGACTGAGGTCAGCGATCTCAAACTTTAATCGGTGAACACACACAGCCCCGTTCTTTGCCTGCAGAAGAAAGAAGTTGCAGGAAAACCTGCTCACCTGGTCGGAGACGAGAAATGAGAGGCGTTTCAGACATCAATTCCCAAAAGCAGCAGCTATGAGTCCAACAGGAGCGCCACCCGCCCCGCCGGTGGACGCTCGTGCTTCCAAGAAGCCGGTTGGACGACAAACGGGCGAGGAGCAATTTGAAGAACACAGCGCTCCTCAGCGTCATACCACAAGACTGAGAGGCCCCAGTGAGATTTGAACTCACGACCTCTGGTTTACAAGACCAGTGCTCTAACCGCTGAGCTATGGAGCCAGGCGCCAGGTCGCTCAGCGGAACTTGGCTGACTGGTTAACACTGGCTGAGTCAGAACGCTTGGGACACAGGTTCCAATCGACCCTCGCGTCACCGTCTGAACGGTTTGAACATTCTCCCCGTGGGTTTGCTCCGGCTGCTCCGTTTACAAAGAAGTGTAGCTTCTGCGGGATTGGCCACGCTTCATTGTCCCATTGTGTACGGTGATTGTGCGGGCTCGGTGGATTAGTCAGCATTCAATGTAGAATGATGCAGTGCGCGGAATGGGCCTGGGTAGATTGCTCTCTGCAGGTCGGTGTTGACGAGATAAGAATATATGAGATTGGTGACAGTGTGGAAACAGGCCCTTCAGCCCAACAAGTCCAAACTGTTTCCAAACTGGAGGGATTCTGTGCTCCTGTGATATCTGAGAATCACCGGGAGACATCATCGGTCAGCGATCTCAAACTGAAATCGGTGAACACACACGGCCCCGTTCTTTGCCTGCAGAACAAAGAAGTTTTTGGATTTCAACTGAACGCTGTAAGTGACAAAAGCAGAAGTTGCAGGAAAGCTCAACTTGACAAAAGTAGCAGCTCTCAGTCCAACAGGGTTATTCGGGAGCGCGTCGCGTACCTCTGGTGTTTGGGGGTGAAAACTCGCCCTTCCTCAGAAGCCGCTTGGACCATAAACAGGCGTTGAGCGATTCGAACATGGTACTCGTCAGTCGCATACCAAACATTGAAACTGACTGCGGGCTGGCCTGGCAAAGAGGATAAATGCGATGAGGCCCCAGTGAGATTTGAACTCACGCCCTCTGGTTTACGAGACCAGCGCTCTAACCGCTGAGCTATGGAGCCGGGCGAGCGGCCGCCGCGAACCTTTGGCTGATTGGGTAACAGCCCTCGCGTCACCGTCTGGACAGTTTGAACACTCTCTCTCCCCGTGCGCGCGTGGGTTTGCTCCGGCTGCTCCGGTTACAGAGATGTGCAGCTTCTGCGGGATTGGCCATGCTTCATTGTCCCATTGTGTACGGTGATTGTGCGGGCTCGATGGATTAGTCAGCATTCAATGTACAACGATGCAGTGTGCGGAATGGGTCTGGGTAGACTGCTCTCTGCAGGTCGGTGTTGACGAGATTAGAATAAATTAGATTGGCGACAGTGTGGAAACAGGCCCTTCAGCCCAACAAGTCCACATCAACCCACCCAGACCCGTTTCTCTCTGAATAATGTACCTACGACTAGGGGCAATTTAGAATGGCCAATTCACACGACTTGCACGTCTTTAGACAGTGGGAGCGAACCGGAGCAAACCCACGCAGACTCTGGGCGAATGTGCAAACACGACACAGACAGTCCCCTAAAGCTGGAATCGTGACTGCGTCCCTAGTGCTGTGAGGCAGCAGTGCGAACCACTGAGCGGCGAGTTGGGCGGAATGGCCTGTTTCCAAACTGGAGGGATTCTATGCTTCTGTGATAGCTGAGAATCACCGGGAGACATGATTGGGAATGGTCATTCGGTCGCTTGGAGTGACTGAGGTCAGCGATCTCAAACTTTAATCGGTTCAGCGATCTCAAACTTTAATCGGTGAACACACACAGCCCCGTTCTTTGCCTGCAGAAGAAAGAAGTTGCAGGAAAACCTGCTCACCTGGTCGGAGACGAGAAATGAGAGGCGTTTCAGACATCAATTCCCAAAAGCAGCAGCTATGAGTCCAACAGGAGCGCCACCCGCCCCGCCGGTGGACGCTCGTGCTTCCAAGAAGCCGGTTGGACGACAAACGGGCGAGGAGCAATTTGAAGAACACAGCGCTCCTCAGCGTCATACCACAAGACTGAGAGGCCCCAGTGAGATTTGAACTCACGACCTCTGGTTTACAAGACCAGTGCTCTAACCGCTGAGCTATGGAGCCAGGCGCCAGGTCGCTCAGCGGAACTTGGCTGACTGGTTAACACTGGCTGAGTCAGAACGCTTGGGACACAGGTTCCAATCGACCCTCGCGTCACCGTCTGAACGGTTTGAACATTCTCCCCGTGGGTTTGCTCCGGCTGCTCCGTTTACAAAGAAGTGTAGCTTCTGCGGGATTGGCCACGCTTCATTGTCCCATTGTGTACGGTGATTGTGCGGGCTCGGTGGATTAGTCAGCATTCAATGTAGAATGATGCAGTGCGCGGAATGGGCCTGGGTAGATTGCTCTCTGCAGGTCGGTGTTGACGAGATAAGAATATATGAGATTGGTGACAGTGTGGAAACAGGCCCTTCAGCCCAACAAGTCCAAACTGTTTCCAAACTGGAGGGATTCTGTGCTCCTGTGATATCTGAGAATCACCGGGAGACATCATCGGTCAGCGATCTCAAACTGAAATCGGTGAACACACACGGCCCCGTTCTTTGCCTGCAGAACAAAGAAGTTTTTGGATTTCAACTGAACGCTGTAAGTGACAAAAGCAGAAGTTGCAGGAAAGCTCAACTTGACAAAAGTAGCAGCTCTCAGTCCAACAGGGTTATTCGGGAGCGCGTCGCGTACCTCTGGTGTTTGGGGGTGAAAACTCGCCCTTCCTCAGAAGCCGCTTGGACCATAAACAGGCGTTGAGCGATTCGAACATGGTACTCGTCAGTCGCATACCAAACATTGAAACTGACTGCGGGCTGGCCTGGCAAAGAGGATAAATGCGATGAGGCCCCAGTGAGATTTGAACTCACGCCCTCTGGTTTACGAGACCAGCGCTCTAACCGCTGAGCTATGGAGCCGGGCGAGCGGCCGCCGCGAACCTTTGGCTGATTGGGTAACAGCCCTCGCGTCACCGTCTGGACAGTTTGAACACTCTCTCTCCCCGTGCGCGCGTGGGTTTGCTCCGGCTGCTCCGGTTACAGAGATGTGCAGCTTCTGCGGGATTGGCCATGCTTCATTGTCCCATTGTGTACGGTGATTGTGCGGGCTCGATGGATTAGTCAGCATTCAATGTACAACGATGCAGTGTGCGGAATGGGTCTGGGTAGACTGCTCTCTGCAGGTCGGTGTTGACGAGATTAGAATAAATTAGATTGGCGACAGTGTGGAAACAGGCCCTTCAGCCCAACAAGTCCACATCAACCCACCCAGACCCGTTTCTCTCTGAATAATGTACCTACGACTAGGGGCAATTTAGAATGGCCAATTCACACGACTTGCACGTCTTTAGACAGTGGGAGCGAACCGGAGCAAACCCACGCAGACTCTGGGCGAATGTGCAAACACGACACAGACAGTCCCCTAAAGCTGGAATCGTGACTGCGTCCCTAGTGCTGTGAGGCAGCAGTGCGAACCACTGAGCGGCTAGTTGGGCGGAATGGCCTGTTTCCAAACTGGAGGGATTCTATGCTTCTGTGATAGCTGAGAATCACCGGGAGACATGATTGGGAATGGTCATTCGGTCGCTTGGAGTGACTGAGGTCAGCGATCTCAAACTTTAATCGGTTCAGCGATCTCAAACTTTAATCGGTGAACACACACAGCCCCGTTCTTTGCCTGCAGAAGAAAGAAGTTGCAGGAAAACCTGCTCACCTGGTCGGAGACGAGAAATGAGAGGCGTTTCAGACATCAATTCCCAAAAGCAGCAGCTATGAGTCCAACAGGAGCGCCACCCGCCCCGCCGGTGGACGCTCGTGCTTCCAAGAAGCCGGTTGGACGACAAACGGGCGAGGAGCAATTTGAAGAACACAGCGCTCCTCAGCGTCATACCACAAGACTGAGAGGCCCCAGTGAGATTTGAACTCACGACCTCTGGTTTACAAGACCAGTGCTCTAACCGCTGAGCTATGGAGCCAGGCGCCAGGTCGCTCAGCGGAACTTGGCTGACTGGTTAACACTGGCTGAGTCAGAACGCTTGGGACACAGGTTCCAATCGACCCTCGCGTCACCGTCTGAACGGTTTGAACATTCTCCCCGTGGGTTTGCTCCGGCTGCTCCGTTTACAAAGAAGTGTAGCTTCTGCGGGATTGGCCACGCTTCATTGTCCCATTGTGTACGGTGATTGTGCGGGCTCGGTGGATTAGTCAGCATTCAATGTAGAATGATGCAGTGCGCGGAATGGGCCTGGGTAGATTGCTCTCTGCAGGTCGGTGTTGACGAGATAAGAATATATGAGATTGGTGACAGTGTGGAAACAGGCCCTTCAGCCCAACAAGTCCAAACTGTTTCCAAACTGGAGGGATTCTGTGCTCCTGTGATATCTGAGAATCACCGGGAGACATCATCGGTCAGCGATCTCAAACTGAAATCGGTGAACACACACGGCCCCGTTCTTTGCCTGCAGAACAAAGAAGTTTTTGGATTTCAACTGAACGCTGTAAGTGACAAAAGCAGAAGTTGCAGGAAAGCTCAACTTGACAAAAGTAGCAGCTCTCAGTCCAACAGGGTTATTCGGGAGCGCGTCGCGTACCTCTGGTGTTTGGGGGTGAAAACTCGCCCTTCCTCAGAAGCCGCTTGGACCATAAACAGGCGTTGAGCGATTCGAACATGGTACTCGTCAGTCGCATACCAAACATTGAAACTGACTGCGGGCTGGCCTGGCAAAGAGGATAAATGCGATGAGGCCCCAGTGAGATTTGAACTCACGCCCTCTGGTTTACGAGACCAGCGCTCTAACCGCTGAGCTATGGAGCCGGGCGAGCGGCCGCCGCGAACCTTTGGCTGATTGGGTAACAGCCCTCGCGTCACCGTCTGGACAGTTTGAACACTCTCTCTCCCCGTGCGCGCGTGGGTTTGCTCCGGCTGCTCCGGTTACAGAGATGTGCAGCTTCTGCGGGATTGGCCATGCTTCATTGTCCCATTGTGTACGGTGATTGTGCGGGCTCGATGGATTAGTCAGCATTCAATGTACAACGATGCAGTGTGCGGAATGGGTCTGGGTAGACTGCTCTCTGCAGGTCGGTGTTGACGAGATTAGAATAAATTAGATTGGCGACAGTGTGGAAACAGGCCCTTCAGCCCAACAAGTCCACATCAACCCACCCAGACCCGTTTCTCTCTGAATAATGTACCTACGACTAGGGGCAATTTAGAATGGCCAATTCACACGACTTGCACGTCTTTAGACAGTGGGAGCGAACCGGAGCAAACCCACGCAGACTCTGGGCGAATGTGCAAACACGACACAGACAGTCCCCTAAAGCTGGAATCGTGACTGCGTCCCTAGTGCTGTGAGGCAGCAGTGCGAACCACTGAGCGGCTAGTTGGGCGGAATGGCCTGTTTCCAAACTGGAGGGATTCTATGCTTCTGTGATAGCTGAGAATCACCGGGAGACATGATTGGGAATGGTCATTCGGTCGCTTGGAGTGACTGAGGTCAGCGATCTCAAACTTTAATCGGTTCAGCGATCTCAAACTTTAATCGGTGAACACACACAGCCCCGTTCTTTGCCTGCAGAAGAAAGAAGTTGCAGGAAAACCTGCTCACCTGGTCGGAGACGAGAAATGAGAGGCGTTTCAGACATCAATTCCCAAAAGCAGCAGCTATGAGTCCAACAGGAGCGCCACCCGCCCCGCCGGTGGACGCTCGTGCTTCCAAGAAGCCGGTTGGACGACAAACGGGCGAGGAGCAATTTGAAGAACACAGCGCTCCTCAGCGTCATACCACAAGACTGAGAGGCCCCAGTGAGATTTGAACTCACGACCTCTGGTTTACAAGACCAGTGCTCTAACCGCTGAGCTATGGAGCCAGGCGCCAGGTCGCTCAGCGGAACTTGGCTGACTGGTTAACACTGGCTGAGTCAGAACGCTTGGGACACAGGTTCCAATCGACCCTCGCGTCACCGTCTGAACGGTTTGAACATTCTCCCCGTGGGTTTGCTCCGGCTGCTCCGTTTACAAAGAAGTGTAGCTTCTGCGGGATTGGCCACGCTTCATTGTCCCATTGTGTACGGTGATTGTGCGGGCTCGGTGGATTAGTCAGCATTCAATGTAGAATGATGCAGTGCGCGGAATGGGCCTGGGTAGATTGCTCTCTGCAGGTCGGTGTTGACGAGATAAGAATATATGAGATTGGTGACAGTGTGGAAACAGGCCCTTCAGCCCAACAAGTCCAAACTGTTTCCAAACTGGAGGGATTCTGTGCTCCTGTGATATCTGAGAATCACCGGGAGACATCATCGGTCAGCGATCTCAAACTGAAATCGGTGAACACACACGGCCCCGTTCTTTGCCTGCAGAACAAAGAAGTTTTTGGATTTCAACTGAACGCTGTAAGTGACAAAAGCAGAAGTTGCAGGAAAGCTCAACTTGACAAAAGTAGCAGCTCTCAGTCCAACAGGGTTATTCGGGAGCGCGTCGCGTACCTCTGGTGTTTGGGGGTGAAAACTCGCCCTTCCTCAGAAGCCGCTTGGACCATAAACAGGCGTTGAGCGATTCGAACATGGTACTCGTCAGTCGCATACCAAACATTGAAACTGACTGCGGGCTGGCCTGGCAAAGAGGATAAATGCGATGAGGCCCCAGTGAGATTTGAACTCACGCCCTCTGGTTTACGAGACCAGCGCTCTAACCGCTGAGCTATGGAGCCGGGCGAGCGGCCGCCGCGAACCTTTGGCTGATTGGGTAACAGCCCTCGCGTCACCGTCTGGACAGTTTGAACACTCTCTCTCCCCGTGCGCGCGTGGGTTTGCTCCGGCTGCTCCGGTTACAGAGATGTGCAGCTTCTGCGGGATTGGCCATGCTTCATTGTCCCATTGTGTACGGTGATTGTGCGGGCTCGATGGATTAGTCAGCATTCAATGTACAACGATGCAGTGTGCGGAATGGGTCTGGGTAGACTGCTCTCTGCAGGTCGGTGTTGACGAGATTAGAATAAATTAGATTGGCGACAGTGTGGAAACAGGCCCTTCAGCCCAACAAGTCCACATCAACCCACCCAGACCCGTTTCTCTCTGAATAATGTACCTACGACTAGGGGCAATTTAGAATGGCCAATTCACACGACTTGCACGTCTTTAGACAGTGGGAGCGAACCGGAGCAAACCCACGCAGACTCTGGGCGAATGTGCAAACACGACACAGACAGTCCCCTAAAGCTGGAATCGTGACTGCGTCCCTAGTGCTGTGAGGCAGCAGTGCGAACCACTGAGCGGCTAGTTGGGCGGAATGGCCTGTTTCCAAACTGGAGGGATTCTATGCTTCTGTGATAGCTGAGAATCACCGGGAGACATGATTGGGAATGGTCATTCGGTCGCTTGGAGTGACTGAGGTCAGCGATCTCAAACTTTAATCGGTTCAGCGATCTCAAACTTTAATCGGTGAACACACACAGCCCCGTTCTTTGCCTGCAGAAGAAAGAAGTTGCAGGAAAACCTGCTCACCTGGTCGGAGACGAGAAATGAGAGGCGTTTCAGACATCAATTCCCAAAAGCAGCAGCTATGAGTCCAACAGGAGCGCCACCCGCCCCGCCGGTGGACGCTCGTGCTTCCAAGAAGCCGGTTGGACGACAAACGGGCGAGGAGCAATTTGAAGAACACAGCGCTCCTCAGCGTCATACCACAAGACTGAGAGGCCCCAGTGAGATTTGAACTCACGACCTCTGGTTTACAAGACCAGTGCTCTAACCGCTGAGCTATGGAGCCAGGCGCCAGGTCGCTCAGCGGAACTTGGCTGACTGGTTAACACTGGCTGAGTCAGAACGCTTGGGACACAGGTTCCAATCGACCCTCGCGTCACCGTCTGAACGGTTTGAACATTCTCCCCGTGGGTTTGCTCCGGCTGCTCCGTTTACAAAGAAGTGTAGCTTCTGCGGGATTGGCCACGCTTCATTGTCCCATTGTGTACGGTGATTGTGCGGGCTCGGTGGATTAGTCAGCATTCAATGTAGAATGATGCAGTGCGCGGAATGGGCCTGGGTAGATTGCTCTCTGCAGGTCGGTGTTGACGAGATAAGAATATATGAGATTGGTGACAGTGTGGAAACAGGCCCTTCAGCCCAACAAGTCCAAACTGTTTCCAAACTGGAGGGATTCTGTGCTCCTGTGATATCTGAGAATCACCGGGAGACATCATCGGTCAGCGATCTCAAACTGAAATCGGTGAACACACACGGCCCCGTTCTTTGCCTGCAGAACAAAGAAGTTTTTGGATTTCAACTGAACGCTGTAAGTGACAAAAGCAGAAGTTGCAGGAAAGCTCAACTTGACAAAAGTAGCAGCTCTCAGTCCAACAGGGTTATTCGGGAGCGCGTCGCGTACCTCTGGTGTTTGGGGGTGAAAACTCGCCCTTCCTCAGAAGCCGCTTGGACCATAAACAGGCGTTGAGCGATTCGAACATGGTACTCGTCAGTCGCATACCAAACATTGAAACTGACTGCGGGCTGGCCTGGCAAAGAGGATAAATGCGATGAGGCCCCAGTGAGATTTGAACTCACGCCCTCTGGTTTACGAGACCAGCGCTCTAACCGCTGAGCTATGGAGCCGGGCGAGCGGCCGCCGCGAACCTTTGGCTGATTGGGTAACAGCCCTCGCGTCACCGTCTGGACAGTTTGAACACTCTCTCTCCCCGTGCGCGCGTGGGTTTGCTCCGGCTGCTCCGGTTACAGAGATGTGCAGCTTCTGCGGGATTGGCCATGCTTCATTGTCCCATTGTGTACGGTGATTGTGCGGGCTCGATGGATTAGTCAGCATTCAATGTACAACGATGCAGTGTGCGGAATGGGTCTGGGTAGACTGCTCTCTGCAGGTCGGTGTTGACGAGATTAGAATAAATTAGATTGGCGACAGTGTGGAAACAGGCCCTTCAGCCCAACAAGTCCACATCAACCCACCCAGACCCGTTTCTCTCTGAATAATGTACCTACGACTAGGGGCAATTTAGAATGGCCAATTCACACGACTTGCACGTCTTTAGACAGTGGGAGCGAACCGGAGCAAACCCACGCAGACTCTGGGCGAATGTGCAAACACGACACAGACAGTCCCCTAAAGCTGGAATCGTGACTGCGTCCCTAGTGCTGTGAGGCAGCAGTGCGAACCACTGAGCGGCTAGTTGGGCGGAATGGCCTGTTTCCAAACTGGAGGGATTCTATGCTTCTGTGATAGCTGAGAATCACCGGGAGACATGATTGGGAATGGTCATTCGGTCGCTTGGAGTGACTGAGGTCAGCGATCTCAAACTTTAATCGGTTCAGCGATCTCAAACTTTAATCGGTGAACACACACAGCCCCGTTCTTTGCCTGCAGAAGAAAGAAGTTGCAGGAAAACCTGCTCACCTGGTCGGAGACGAGAAATGAGAGGCGTTTCAGACATCAATTCCCAAAAGCAGCAGCTATGAGTCCAACAGGAGCGCCACCCGCCCCGCCGGTGGACGCTCGTGCTTCCAAGAAGCCGGTTGGACGACAAACGGGCGAGGAGCAATTTGAAGAACACAGCGCTCCTCAGCGTCATACCACAAGACTGAGAGGCCCCAGTGAGATTTGAACTCACGACCTCTGGTTTACAAGACCAGTGCTCTAACCGCTGAGCTATGGAGCCAGGCGCCAGGTCGCTCAGCGGAACTTGGCTGACTGGTTAACACTGGCTGAGTCAGAACGCTTGGGACACAGGTTCCAATCGACCCTCGCGTCACCGTCTGAACGGTTTGAACATTCTCCCCGTGGGTTTGCTCCGGCTGCTCCGTTTACAAAGAAGTGTAGCTTCTGCGGGATTGGCCACGCTTCATTGTCCCATTGTGTACGGTGATTGTGCGGGCTCGGTGGATTAGTCAGCATTCAATGTAGAATGATGCAGTGCGCGGAATGGGCCTGGGTAGATTGCTCTCTGCAGGTCGGTGTTGACGAGATAAGAATATATGAGATTGGTGACAGTGTGGAAACAGGCCCTTCAGCCCAACAAGTCCAAACTGTTTCCAAACTGGAGGGATTCTGTGCTCCTGTGATATCTGAGAATCACCGGGAGACATCATCGGTCAGCGATCTCAAACTGAAATCGGTGAACACACACGGCCCCGTTCTTTGCCTGCAGAACAAAGAAGTTTTTGGATTTCAACTGAACGCTGTAAGTGACAAAAGCAGAAGTTGCAGGAAAGCTCAACTTGACAAAAGTAGCAGCTCTCAGTCCAACAGGGTTATTCGGGAGCGCGTCGCGTACCTCTGGTGTTTGGGGGTGAAAACTCGCCCTTCCTCAGAAGCCGCTTGGACCATAAACAGGCGTTGAGCGATTCGAACATGGTACTCGTCAGTCGCATACCAAACATTGAAACTGACTGCGGGCTGGCCTGGCAAAGAGGATAAATGCGATGAGGCCCCAGTGAGATTTGAACTCACGCCCTCTGGTTTACGAGACCAGCGCTCTAACCGCTGAGCTATGGAGCCGGGCGAGCGGCCGCCGCGAACCTTTGGCTGATTGGGTAACAGCCCTCGCGTCACCGTCTGGACAGTTTGAACACTCTCTCTCCCCGTGCGCGCGTGGGTTTGCTCCGGCTGCTCCGGTTACAGAGATGTGCAGCTTCTGCGGGATTGGCCATGCTTCATTGTCCCATTGTGTACGGTGATTGTGCGGGCTCGATGGATTAGTCAGCATTCAATGTACAACGATGCAGTGTGCGGAATGGGTCTGGGTAGACTGCTCTCTGCAGGTCGGTGTTGACGAGATTAGAATAAATTAGATTGGCGACAGTGTGGAAACAGGCCCTTCAGCCCAACAAGTCCACATCAACCCACCCAGACCCGTTTCTCTCTGAATAATGTACCTACGACTAGGGGCAATTTAGAATGGCCAATTCACACGACTTGCACGTCTTTAGACAGTGGGAGCGAACCGGAGCAAACCCACGCAGACTCTGGGCGAATGTGCAAACACGACACAGACAGTCCCCTAAAGCTGGAATCGTGACTGCGTCCCTAGTGCTGTGAGGCAGCAGTGCGAACCACTGAGCGGCTAGTTGGGCGGAATGGCCTGTTTCCAAACTGGAGGGATTCTATGCTTCTGTGATAGCTGAGAATCACCGGGAGACATGATTGGGAATGGTCATTCGGTCGCTTGGAGTGACTGAGGTCAGCGATCTCAAACTTTAATCGGTTCAGCGATCTCAAACTTTAATCGGTGAACACACACAGCCCCGTTCTTTGCCTGCAGAAGAAAGAAGTTGCAGGAAAACCTGCTCACCTGGTCGGAGACGAGAAATGAGAGGCGTTTCAGACATCAATTCCCAAAAGCAGCAGCTATGAGTCCAACAGGAGCGCCACCCGCCCCGCCGGTGGACGCTCGTGCTTCCAAGAAGCCGGTTGGACGACAAACGGGCGAGGAGCAATTTGAAGAACACAGCGCTCCTCAGCGTCATACCACAAGACTGAGAGGCCCCAGTGAGATTTGAACTCACGACCTCTGGTTTACAAGACCAGTGCTCTAACCGCTGAGCTATGGAGCCAGGCGCCAGGTCGCTCAGCGGAACTTGGCTGACTGGTTAACACTGGCTGAGTCAGAACGCTTGGGACACAGGTTCCAATCGACCCTCGCGTCACCGTCTGAACGGTTTGAACATTCTCCCCGTGGGTTTGCTCCGGCTGCTCCGTTTACAAAGAAGTGTAGCTTCTGCGGGATTGGCCACGCTTCATTGTCCCATTGTGTACGGTGATTGTGCGGGCTCGGTGGATTAGTCAGCATTCAATGTAGAATGATGCAGTGCGCGGAATGGGCCTGGGTAGATTGCTCTCTGCAGGTCGGTGTTGACGAGATAAGAATATATGAGATTGGTGACAGTGTGGAAACAGGCCCTTCAGCCCAACAAGTCCAAACTGTTTCCAAACTGGAGGGATTCTGTGCTCCTGTGATATCTGAGAATCACCGGGAGACATCATCGGTCAGCGATCTCAAACTGAAATCGGTGAACACACACGGCCCCGTTCTTTGCCTGCAGAACAAAGAAGTTTTTGGATTTCAACTGAACGCTGTAAGTGACAAAAGCAGAAGTTGCAGGAAAGCTCAACTTGACAAAAGTAGCAGCTCTCAGTCCAACAGGGTTATTCGGGAGCGCGTCGCGTACCTCTGGTGTTTGGGGGTGAAAACTCGCCCTTCCTCAGAAGCCGCTTGGACCATAAACAGGCGTTGAGCGATTCGAACATGGTACTCGTCAGTCGCATACCAAACATTGAAACTGACTGCGGGCTGGCCTGGCAAAGAGGATAAATGCGATGAGGCCCCAGTGAGATTTGAACTCACGCCCTCTGGTTTACGAGACCAGCGCTCTAACCGCTGAGCTATGGAGCCGGGCGAGCGGCCGCCGCGAACCTTTGGCTGATTGGGTAACAGCCCTCGCGTCACCGTCTGGACAGTTTGAACACTCTCTCTCCCCGTGCGCGCGTGGGTTTGCTCCGGCTGCTCCGGTTACAGAGATGTGCAGCTTCTGCGGGATTGGCCATGCTTCATTGTCCCATTGTGTACGGTGATTGTGCGGGCTCGATGGATTAGTCAGCATTCAATGTACAACGATGCAGTGTGCGGAATGGGTCTGGGTAGACTGCTCTCTGCAGGTCGGTGTTGACGAGATTAGAATAAATTAGATTGGCGACAGTGTGGAAACAGGCCCTTCAGCCCAACAAGTCCACATCAACCCACCCAGACCCGTTTCTCTCTGAATAATGTACCTACGACTAGGGGCAATTTAGAATGGCCAATTCACACGACTTGCACGTCTTTAGACAGTGGGAGCGAACCGGAGCAAACCCACGCAGACTCTGGGCGAATGTGCAAACACGACACAGACAGTCCCCTAAAGCTGGAATCGTGACTGCGTCCCTAGTGCTGTGAGGCAGCAGTGCGAACCACTGAGCGGCTAGTTGGGCGGAATGGCCTGTTTCCAAACTGGAGGGATTCTATGCTTCTGTGATAGCTGAGAATCACCGGGAGACATGATTGGGAATGGTCATTCGGTCGCTTGGAGTGACTGAGGTCAGCGATCTCAAACTTTAATCGGTTCAGCGATCTCAAACTTTAATCGGTGAACACACACAGCCCCGTTCTTTGCCTGCAGAAGAAAGAAGTTGCAGGAAAACCTGCTCACCTGGTCGGAGACGAGAAATGAGAGGCGTTTCAGACATCAATTCCCAAAAGCAGCAGCTATGAGTCCAACAGGAGCGCCACCCGCCCCGCCGGTGGACGCTCGTGCTTCCAAGAAGCCGGTTGGACGACAAACGGGCGAGGAGCAATTTGAAGAACACAGCGCTCCTCAGCGTCATACCACAAGACTGAGAGGCCCCAGTGAGATTTGAACTCACGACCTCTGGTTTACAAGACCAGTGCTCTAACCGCTGAGCTATGGAGCCAGGCGCCAGGTCGCTCAGCGGAACTTGGCTGACTGGTTAACACTGGCTGAGTCAGAACGCTTGGGACACAGGTTCCAATCGACCCTCGCGTCACCGTCTGAACGGTTTGAACATTCTCCCCGTGGGTTTGCTCCGGCTGCTCCGTTTACAAAGAAGTGTAGCTTCTGCGGGATTGGCCACGCTTCATTGTCCCATTGTGTACGGTGATTGTGCGGGCTCGGTGGATTAGTCAGCATTCAATGTAGAATGATGCAGTGCGCGGAATGGGCCTGGGTAGATTGCTCTCTGCAGGTCGGTGTTGACGAGATAAGAATATATGAGATTGGTGACAGTGTGGAAACAGGCCCTTCAGCCCAACAAGTCCAAACTGTTTCCAAACTGGAGGGATTCTGTGCTCCTGTGATATCTGAGAATCACCGGGAGACATCATCGGTCAGCGATCTCAAACTGAAATCGGTGAACACACACGGCCCCGTTCTTTGCCTGCAGAACAAAGAAGTTTTTGGATTTCAACTGAACGCTGTAAGTGACAAAAGCAGAAGTTGCAGGAAAGCTCAACTTGACAAAAGTAGCAGCTCTCAGTCCAACAGGGTTATTCGGGAGCGCGTCGCGTACCTCTGGTGTTTGGGGGTGAAAACTCGCCCTTCCTCAGAAGCCGCTTGGACCATAAACAGGCGTTGAGCGATTCGAACATGGTACTCGTCAGTCGCATACCAAACATTGAAACTGACTGCGGGCTGGCCTGGCAAAGAGGATAAATGCGATGAGGCCCCAGTGAGATTTGAACTCACGCCCTCTGGTTTACGAGACCAGCGCTCTAACCGCTGAGCTATGGAGCCGGGCGAGCGGCCGCCGCGAACCTTTGGCTGATTGGGTAACAGCCCTCGCGTCACCGTCTGGACAGTTTGAACACTCTCTCTCCCCGTGCGCGCGTGGGTTTGCTCCGGCTGCTCCGGTTACAGAGATGTGCAGCTTCTGCGGGATTGGCCATGCTTCATTGTCCCATTGTGTACGGTGATTGTGCGGGCTCGATGGATTAGTCAGCATTCAATGTACAACGATGCAGTGTGCGGAATGGGTCTGGGTAGACTGCTCTCTGCAGGTCGGTGTTGACGAGATTAGAATAAATTAGATTGGCGACAGTGTGGAAACAGGCCCTTCAGCCCAACAAGTCCACATCAACCCACCCAGACCCGTTTCTCTCTGAATAATGTACCTACGACTAGGGGCAATTTAGAATGGCCAATTCACACGACTTGCACGTCTTTAGACAGTGGGAGCGAACCGGAGCAAACCCACGCAGACTCTGGGCGAATGTGCAAACACGACACAGACAGTCCCCTAAAGCTGGAATCGTGACTGCGTCCCTAGTGCTGTGAGGCAGCAGTGCGAACCACTGAGCGGCTAGTTGGGCGGAATGGCCTGTTTCCAAACTGGAGGGATTCTATGCTTCTGTGATAGCTGAGAATCACCGGGAGACATGATTGGGAATGGTCATTCGGTCGCTTGGAGTGACTGAGGTCAGCGATCTCAAACTTTAATCGGTTCAGCGATCTCAAACTTTAATCGGTGAACACACACAGCCCCGTTCTTTGCCTGCAGAAGAAAGAAGTTGCAGGAAAACCTGCTCACCTGGTCGGAGACGAGAAATGAGAGGCGTTTCAGACATCAATTCCCAAAAGCAGCAGCTATGAGTCCAACAGGAGCGCCACCCGCCCCGCCGGTGGACGCTCGTGCTTCCAAGAAGCCGGTTGGACGACAAACGGGCGAGGAGCAATTTGAAGAACACAGCGCTCCTCAGCGTCATACCACAAGACTGAGAGGCCCCAGTGAGATTTGAACTCACGATCTCTGGTTTACAAGACCAGTGCTCTAACCGCTGAGCTATGGAGCCAGGCGCAGGTCGCTCAGCGGAACTTGGCTGACTGGTTAACACTGGCTGAGTCAGAACGCTTGGGACACAGGTTCCAATCGACCCTCGCGTCACCGTCTGAACGGTTTGAACATTCTCCCCGTGGGTTTGCTCCGGCTGCTCCGTTTACAAAGAAGTGTAGCTTCTGCGGGATTGGCCACGCTTCATTGTCCCATTGTGTACGGTGATTGTGCGGGCTCGGTGGATTAGTCAGCATTCAATGTAGAATGATGCAGTGCGCGGAATGGGCCTGGGTAGATTGCTCTCTGCAGGTCGGTGTTGACGAGATAAGAATATATGAGATTGGTGACAGTGTGGAAACAGGCCCTTCAGCCCAACAAGTCCAAACTGTTTCCAAACTGGAGGGATTCTGTGCTCCTGTGATATCTGAGAATCACCGGGAGACATCATCGGTCAGCGATCTCAAACTGAAATCGGTGAACACACACGGCCCCGTTCTTTGCCTGCAGAACAAAGAAGTTTTTGGATTTCAACTGAACGCTGTAAGTGACAAAAGCAGAAGTTGCAGGAAAGCTCAACTTGACAAAAGTAGCAGCTCTCAGTCCAACAGGGTTATTCGGGAGCGCGTCGCGTACCTCTGGTGTTTGGGGGTGAAAACTCGCCCTTCCTCAGAAGCCGCTTGGACCATAAACAGGCGTTGAGCGATTCGAACATGGTACTCGTCAGTCGCATACCAAACATTGAAACTGACTGCGGGCTGGCCTGGCAAAGAGGATAAATGCGATGAGGCCCCAGTGAGATTTGAACTCACGCCCTCTGGTTTACGAGACCAGCGCTCTAACCGCTGAGCTATGGAGCCGGGCGAGCGGCCGCCGCGAACCTTTGGCTGATTGGGTAACAGCCCTCGCGTCACCGTCTGGACAGTTTGAACACTCTCTCTCCCCGTGCGCGCGTGGGTTTGCTCCGGCTGCTCCGGTTACAGAGATGTGCAGCTTCTGCGGGATTGGCCATGCTTCATTGTCCCATTGTGTACGGTGATTGTGCGGGCTCGATGGATTAGTCAGCATTCAATGTACAACGATGCAGTGTGCGGAATGGGTCTGGGTAGACTGCTCTCTGCAGGTCGGTGTTGACGAGATTAGAATAAATTAGATTGGCGACAGTGTGGAAACAGGCCCTTCAGCCCAACAAGTCCACATCAACCCACCCAGACCCGTTTCTCTCTGAATAATGTACCTACGACTAGGGGCAATTTAGAATGGCCAATTCACACGACTTGCACGTCTTTAGACAGTGGGAGCGAACCGGAGCAAACCCACGCAGACTCTGGGCGAATGTGCAAACACGACACAGACAGTCCCCTAAAGCTGGAATCGTGACTGCGTCCCTAGTGCTGTGAGGCAGCAGTGCGAACCACTGAGCGGCTAGTTGGGCGGAATGGCCTGTTTCCAAACTGGAGGGATTCTATGCTTCTGTGATAGCTGAGAATCACCGGGAGACATGATTGGGAATGGTCATTCGGTCGCTTGGAGTGACTGAGGTCAGCGATCTCAAACTTTAATCGGTTCAGCGATCTCAAACTTTAATCGGTGAACACACACAGCCCCGTTCTTTGCCTGCAGAAGAAAGAAGTTGCAGGAAAACCTGCTCACCTGGTCGGAGACGAGAAATGAGAGGCGTTTCAGACATCAATTCCCAAAAGCAGCAGCTATGAGTCCAACAGGAGCGCCACCCGCCCCGCCGGTGGACGCTCGTGCTTCCAAGAAGCCGGTTGGACGACAAACGGGCGAGGAGCAATTTGAAGAACACAGCGCTCCTCAGCGTCATACCACAAGACTGAGAGGCCCCAGTGAGATTTGAACTCACGACCTCTGGTTTACAAGACCAGTGCTCTAACCGCTGAGCTATGGAGCCAGGCGCCAGGTCGCTCAGCGGAACTTGGCTGACTGGTTAACACTGGCTGAGTCAGAACGCTTGGGACACAGGTTCCAATCGACCCTCGCGTCACCGTCTGAACGGTTTGAACATTCTCCCCGTGGGTTTGCTCCGGCTGCTCCGTTTACAAAGAAGTGTAGCTTCTGCGGGATTGGCCACGCTTCATTGTCCCATTGTGTACGGTGATTGTGCGGGCTCGGTGGATTAGTCAGCATTCAATGTAGAATGATGCAGTGCGCGGAATGGGCCTGGGTAGATTGCTCTCTGCAGGTCGGTGTTGACGAGATAAGAATATATGAGATTGGTGACAGTGTGGAAACAGGCCCTTCAGCCCAACAAGTCCAAACTGTTTCCAAACTGGAGGGATTCTGTGCTCCTGTGATATCTGAGAATCACCGGGAGACATCATCGGTCAGCGATCTCAAACTGAAATCGGTGAACACACACGGCCCCGTTCTTTGCCTGCAGAACAAAGAAGTTTTTGGATTTCAACTGAACGCTGTAAGTGACAAAAGCAGAAGTTGCAGGAAAGCTCAACTTGACAAAAGTAGCAGCTCTCAGTCCAACAGGGTTATTCGGGAGCGCGTCGCGTACCTCTGGTGTTTGGGGGTGAAAACTCGCCCTTCCTCAGAAGCCGCTTGGACCATAAACAGGCGTTGAGCGATTCGAACATGGTACTCGTCAGTCGCATACCAAACATTGAAACTGACTGCGGGCTGGCCTGGCAAAGAGGATAAATGCGATGAGGCCCCAGTGAGATTTGAACTCACGCCCTCTGGTTTACGAGACCAGCGCTCTAACCGCTGAGCTATGGAGCCGGGCGAGCGGCCGCCGCGAACCTTTGGCTGATTGGGTAACAGCCCTCGCGTCACCGTCTGGACAGTTTGAACACTCTCTCTCCCCGTGCGCGCGTGGGTTTGCTCCGGCTGCTCCGGTTACAGAGATGTGCAGCTTCTGCGGGATTGGCCATGCTTCATTGTCCCATTGTGTACGGTGATTGTGCGGGCTCGATGGATTAGTCAGCATTCAATGTACAACGATGCAGTGTGCGGAATGGGTCTGGGTAGACTGCTCTCTGCAGGTCGGTGTTGACGAGATTAGAATAAATTAGATTGGCGACAGTGTGGAAACAGGCCCTTCAGCCCAACAAGTCCACATCAACCCACCCAGACCCGTTTCTCTCTGAATAATGTACCTACGACTAGGGGCAATTTAGAATGGCCAATTCACACGACTTGCACGTCTTTAGACAGTGGGAGCGAACCGGAGCAAACCCACGCAGACTCTGGGCGAATGTGCAAACACGACACAGACAGTCCCCTAAAGCTGGAATCGTGACTGCGTCCCTAGTGCTGTGAGGCAGCAGTGCGAACCACTGAGCGGCTAGTTGGGCGGAATGGCCTGTTTCCAAACTGGAGGGATTCTATGCTTCTGTGATAGCTGAGAATCACCGGGAGACATGATTGGGAATGGTCATTCGGTCGCTTGGAGTGACTGAGGTCAGCGATCTCAAACTTTAATCGGTTCAGCGATCTCAAACTTTAATCGGTGAACACACACAGCCCCGTTCTTTGCCTGCAGAAGAAAGAAGTTGCAGGAAAACCTGCTCACCTGGTCGGAGACGAGAAATGAGAGGCGTTTCAGACATCAATTCCCAAAAGCAGCAGCTATGAGTCCAACAGGAGCGCCACCCGCCCCGCCGGTGGACGCTCGTGCTTCCAAGAAGCCGGTTGGACGACAAACGGGCGAGGAGCAATTTGAAGAACACAGCGCTCCTCAGCGTCATACCACAAGACTGAGAGGCCCCAGTGAGATTTGAACTCACGATCTCTGGTTTACAAGACCAGTGCTCTAACCGCTGAGCTATGGAGCCAGGCGCCAGGTCGCTCAGCGGAACTTGGCTGACTGGTTAACACTGGCTGAGTCAGAACGCTTGGGACACAGGTTCCAATCGACCCTCGCGTCACCGTCTGAACGGTTTGAACATTCTCCCCGTGGGTTTGCTCCGGCTGCTCCGTTTACAAAGAAGTGTAGCTTCTGCGGGATTGGCCACGCTTCATTGTCCCATTGTGTACGGTGATTGTGCGGGCTCGGTGGATTAGTCAGCATTCAATGTAGAATGATGCAGTGCGCGGAATGGGCCTGGGTAGATTGCTCTCTGCAGGTCGGTGTTGACGAGATAAGAATATATGAGATTGGTGACAGTGTGGAAACAGGCCCTTCAGCCCAACAAGTCCAAACTGTTTCCAAACTGGAGGGATTCTGTGCTCCTGTGATATCTGAGAATCACCGGGAGACATCATCGGTCAGCGATCTCAAACTGAAATCGGTGAACACACACGGCCCCGTTCTTTGCCTGCAGAACAAAGAAGTTTTTGGATTTCAACTGAACGCTGTAAGTGACAAAAGCAGAAGTTGCAGGAAAGCTCAACTTGACAAAAGTAGCAGCTCTCAGTCCAACAGGGTTATTCGGGAGCGCGTCGCGTACCTCTGGTGTTTGGGGGTGAAAACTCGCCCTTCCTCAGAAGCCGCTTGGACCATAAACAGGCGTTGAGCGATTCGAACATGGTACTCGTCAGTCGCATACCAAACATTGAAACTGACTGCGGGCTGGCCTGGCAAAGAGGATAAATGCGATGAGGCCCCAGTGAGATTTGAACTCACGCCCTCTGGTTTACGAGACCAGCGCTCTAACCGCTGAGCTATGGAGCCGGGCGAGCGGCCGCCGCGAACCTTTGGCTGATTGGGTAACAGCCCTCGCGTCACCGTCTGGACAGTTTGAACACTCTCTCTCCCCGTGCGCGCGTGGGTTTGCTCCGGCTGCTCCGGTTACAGAGATGTGCAGCTTCTGCGGGATTGGCCATGCTTCATTGTCCCATTGTGTACGGTGATTGTGCGGGCTCGATGGATTAGTCAGCATTCAATGTACAACGATGCAGTGTGCGGAATGGGTCTGGGTAGACTGCTCTCTGCAGGTCGGTGTTGACGAGATTAGAATAAATTAGATTGGCGACAGTGTGGAAACAGGCCCTTCAGCCCAACAAGTCCACATCAACCCACCCAGACCCGTTTCTCTCTGAATAATGTACCTACGACTAGGGGCAATTTAGAATGGCCAATTCACACGACTTGCACGTCTTTAGACAGTGGGAGCGAACCGGAGCAAACCCACGCAGACTCTGGGCGAATGTGCAAACACGACACAGACAGTCCCCTAAAGCTGGAATCGTGACTGCGTCCCTAGTGCTGTGAGGCAGCAGTGCGAACCACTGAGCGGCTAGTTGGGCGGAATGGCCTGTTTCCAACTGGAGGGATTCTATGCTTCTGTGATAGCTGAGAATCACCGGGAGACATGATTGGGAATGGTCATTCGGTCGCTTGGAGTGACTGAGGTCAGCGATCTCAAACTTTAATCGGTTCAGCGATCTCAAACTTTAATCGGTGAACACACACAGCCCCGTTCTTTGCCTGCAGAAGAAAGAAGTTGCAGGAAAACCTGCTCACCTGGTCGGAGACGAGAAATGAGAGGCGTTTCAGACATCAATTCCCAAAAGCAGCAGCTATGAGTCCAACAGGAGCGCCACCCGCCCCGCCGGTGGACGCTCGTGCTTCCAAGAAGCCGGTTGGACGACAAACGGGCGAGGAGCAATTTGAAGAACACAGCGCTCCTCAGCGTCATACCACAAGACTGAGAGGCCCCAGTGAGATTTGAACTCACGATCTCTGGTTTACAAGACCAGTGCTCTAACCGCTGAGCTATGGAGCCAGGCGTCAGGTCGCTCAGCGGAACTTGGCTGACTGGTTAACACTGGCTGAGTCAGAACGCTTGGGACACAGGTTCCAATCGACCCTCGCGTCACCGTCTGAACGGTTTGAACATTCTCCCCGTGGGTTTGCTCCGGCTGCTCCGTTTACAAAGAAGTGTAGCTTCTGCGGGATTGGCCACGCTTCATTGTCCCATTGTGTACGGTGATTGTGCGGGCTCGGTGGATTAGTCAGCATTCAATGTAGAATGATGCAGTGCGCGGAATGGGCCTGGGTAGATTGCTCTCTGCAGGTCGGTGTTGACGAGATAAGAATATATGAGATTGGTGACAGTGTGGAAACAGGCCTTCAGCCCAACAAGTCCAAACTGTTTCCAAACTGGAGGGATTCTGTGC